>NW_027397072.1:14162410-14253088 GCF_003265705.2 Callorhinus ursinus | reverse complement strand
CATGATCCCAGGGTCCTGGGATCGAGTCCCGCATCGGGCTCCCTGCTAGGCAGGGAGCCTGCTTCTCCCTCTGCCTCTGCCTCTCTCTCTCTCTCTCTCTCTCTCTGACTCTCATGAATAAATAAATAAATAAAAACATTTTAAAGTCAGTCTTTCCCACTGGGACTTTGTTTTGTTATTTTGTTTTTTGTTTTTTGCTTACTTTCATTTTTTCAGTAAGTAGCATAAGACATGGGAAATATGGAAGGAAGGAAAGAAAGAAGGAAGGAAGGAAGGAAGGAAGGAAGGAAGGAAGGAAGGAAGGAAGGAAGGAAGGAAGGAAGGAAGGAAGGGAGAGAGGGAGGGAGGGAGGGAGGGAGGGAGGGAAGAAGGACCTGGCTTGGGCAGCTCTGGGCAGTGACTTCCAGGCCTTTGGCTGGGTAACTCTAGGGATGGTGCTGCCATCCCCAGAAACCAACAGGACAGAAGAATCGTCAGCTTGAGGAGATGATGAGCTCAGTTTGGGACTTGCCCTGGGCCATCCCAATGCAGGCATTCCACAGGAGATGGCTTTGTCTCTCTGGAGCTCAGGAGAATGAGTCCTGAAATGGAAATGGGATCACACAGGAAGAACATGCAGGGAAAGGAAAGCAGTGAGCTAAAGGTTAGCTTGCACAGAACCCACCTTTAAGTACCGGGCAGAGAGTGAACAACCCCTAAAGAAGACAGAGAAAGAACATTCAGAAATTAACAAAAATCCAGACAATAGGATCAAAGACAGCAAGAATAATTCCAGAACAAGGGAAGGACCAAAGCTGCCCAGTGTGGCTGATGGGCCAGTGCAGTGTGGACTCAAGTGTGCAGTAGAGTGAATTCAATAAGGGCAGTTCCAGGAGGCCAATGTGGGGTGAGAGGGGGAGCCACACCGCAGGGGCTGGGAGTCGATGTACATGAAGACAGGGAAGGCTGGAGTCATGGCAATTCTTTAGAAGCTTGGCTCAGAAGCAAAGGGTAAGGTGATAAAAAGAAGGGGATGGAAGAGAGTTTGGGTGGTTTTATAGGAATGAACAGTGAGAAAAGGAGGGGGCATTAAGGACAGACCAGGGGGTGAGAGATGGATGGACGTCCTGCAGGCAGGCAGAAGGACTGGCGTCAAAGGCCGAGGAACGGCCGGCCATTCCCCAGGGCCAGTGCGGGGTCTGGCACCCAGTGAATGATCAATAAATAGAGTGATGAATGAATGACAAACATACAAACAAACCGACAGGTAAAGAGGCTCGCTTTGAGAAAGGCTGACCTTCCTAGCTTGGAAAGAAGGCAGAATGGGTACAGATATAAATAAATGGCTACTGATTGTGACTAGTATTGCAAAATATGTTTTCATTTTGAATGACCACTGACCTCAGAAGCTATTTGGAGACAGGGAGTGTCGAGAGGTTGAGGCACTTGTTACACAGGGACCCCCGAGAAGATACCCCCCTCCCAGTTTTTCCAGACAGCTGCCATGGGTGCCACTGAGCAGAACTGGAAGGCACAGAGGCATGGGCAAAGCTGACCTTTGCGTCAGGAAGACAGTTTTTAATCCTGTTTAAACTTAATACTTATTTGACTTGGGAGAAATCATCTAACCTCTCTGTACCTGAGTTTGTTCTTTGTAGCGGGGGGCTAACAATTATCCTCTACTCATGAGATTTTGTAACAATGTGTATAGTGTGTCTAACACAATGCCTGGCACAAAAATGCTCAAAAATTGGAGATATTGTTATTGTTGCTGGTGTTGCGGATGATGCTGTTTTGCAGCCAAGAAGCAGGACCGCTTGTGTCTAAATATTTCATTGAGCAGAAACCTGAGCGTCCTTGGTGATTTCCCTGAGTATGCCTGCACAGTGTCCCATCAGCAAATTGACAAGCCAACCAGTGACGTACAGAAACCACGAACTGTGCATAAAGTCGTCCCAGACCTGACAGGCAGTCAGGAGAGGCAAAGGCCCCAAAGCTGGGCTCCACATCTGAGCAGGTGAACCAGACATATATGCAAAAGACAAAACCAGACTAGGTCACCAGTCACGGTGGGTGTGGGGTGACAGAGGGTACAGTGTGTCCCATTCTCCCAGACAGCCCCTGTGCATATGGGGTTTTGGATTCCATGAAACCAAGATGGGACGGCCAGGAACAGAGTGCTAGGAGGGGTCCTGAGCCAAAGTCCCAAGAGAGCAGAGGGAACAGGGTTTGGTGCACAAGCCAGAAGGCAGGAGCAGGACCGCAGGGAAATCTAAGTCGAGAGCTGGGGGCAGAAGCCGAAGAGGAGCCGACTGCTAGCAAGGCAGGGAAAGCCAGATGGCTACAGAAAACCACGTTCAAGGTCTCGAGCTTGCCCTCGTCGGCATTCGTGCATGTGAGATAAAGGGTCAGGACAGACGCCAGGGCCACTCGCTGCGCACAGAAACCGCACACTTAGCATCTCGACTCTATTCAATTTTTCTTCTGCTAACTCATTTTTGTTCTTTCTCATTATTATTAATTTCCTGGCATTTGCTTAAGCTTATAAGTTAAAGTCCTTTGAGGACATAGGGCATGCATGCATATACCACAGTTATTTTCATTCTGTCCTGACGTATCTTTGTAAACTACTTTAAAACCCTCCACTAACAAGTCAGAGTACAAATGATTAAATAGTATATATTTTTAAGTCTGTAACTCTGCATGTTTTTCAAATGATTTTACAGTCGCCAACTTTTTTCATCCTATTCATTCTTGTCTTCTTGTTTCTCTCCTCCCTATTGCATGGACTTCTGATCAAAGTCAGTAGCTGGGGTTGGAGCGTGTTCTCTGTATGCTACCCCAATTTGTTGGGGGGGGACAAGGTGGAATGTCATTAAATAAGTAAACAACAAATAAATAAATACAGCCTGTTTCTACATTAACAATAGATACCATTTACAGAGCACCTGCTATTTACTACGTATTGTGTCAAGTGATTTTCGTTTTGTGTAACCCTCCCGATAACTAAATTGGATGGATTTCATCATCCCCACGTGACCAACGGGGAAACAGAAGATGGAAGTAGTTGCATGGGTCACTCAGCTACTAAGTGATCTGAATCCAAGATTACCAGACACCCACACGCAACAACACCCTCAACCACCAAGTTTTGTTTTTTTCCTTCAATGTGCAAAATGTGTACATGGGTGCACACAGACACTCGATAGAATACCAAATAGTGGAAAGCGCTGCAATGTCACAACAATTGTAACCAGTTGCCCTGACTTCTCCAGGGAGGTCCCCATGTTCAAAGTCTCCCTCCTGGAACACAGGCATGGGGAAAATGACTTTCCACTGCTCTGGGGTCCATCTCAAAGCCATTTCCCAGCTCAGAACCACCAATTCACTGAATTGCACATCTCTTAAGAATTCACAGACAGAAATGATGAATGCCCCTAGAGCCCTCACACAAACTTCATGTCTCCAAAGAGCGTGGCAGTCATACCTTATGTCCTCCTTGGCTTCAGAGTCATGAAAACTGAGCCTACCATGGGAAAAGAAACTTATTTATAGCCTTCCCTGGTAATGCATGTTTTCTCAAAACTGGCTTGAGGCTTGCATATATTGATCATTTTCCTTCATTGTGACCCTGAACTCTGACTGGGAGTATCAGCCACCAGAATCCACTTTCATTCCTGTGGACAGACCAGAGGGGGATGGAGCTGTGGTGTGAAGACACTAAGTTCTCTGGCCCAATGCCTGGAGTCCTGCCATTCAGGATTCTTTCAGCGAAGGAGCTCTACAATCTCCTGGATCTTTATGAGGCCTCTCTGAAAACCAAAATGCCCTTGGGAGGAGAGGAGGTTAGGCTAAATGGGATTAGTTCCCCCTAATTACTTCTAATCCTGATTTTTAGTTTTGACTAATCCCCTGTGAGAAAGGGGTAGATGGTAGGGATGGGAATTGTGTTGGGTGAGAAGGTAAGGAGGAGCTAGAGAAGAAGACAGGCTGTGCCCAGAGCCAGCCTACCCTCTGCCTTCCTATTCAAGCCCACCTGTAGTAGAGGCCATGATCTGCTGTGTACTCACCATGAGGGTTTTGACTTAGAGATCCAAAGATTCCTTTGTTCCTAGAATCGATTGTTTTCATTCACTCATTGAACAAATATCCACTGAGGACTTATTAGCCACTCTTTAAAAATCCACAGTCTAATGGAGGAAGACACACCTACCTACACATTTTTATAATACAATGGGAATAAATTCAACAAGACAGATAGATGAGAGATGCTGGAGGGGAGGGAGAAAGAAATCCATTTAGGAGCGTTAAGTTTAGTTGTTTTATTTGTAAGGGAGCAAGAGGTAATTTTGAGCTGATTCATAAAGGATAAACAGGAGTGAGCTAGTGAGAGGGTGGGAGAGAGAGCTTTCCAGAGAGAGGGAGGAGTATAAGCCAAGACACAGAAAATCAGGACTGCATATGTGTGTGTGTGTGTGTGTGTGTGTCTAAACATCACTTCTAGTATGGTTGGTTAGTAGAGTTAGTAGAGTATAAGAGGTAGGGAAGGGCAGGCGAAGCAGAAGTGGCAGACAGAGCCAGTTCTCAGAGGTCATGTGAGCAGAGTTATAGAGTCAGAACTTCACCCTTGGACAACAGGTATGAGTGAGGGACTGAGAGCAATAGTGACACCATCAGAGAGAGAAAAGTCAGGGTGAGCTAGGAGAAGGGAGGTGCTATCCCTCTGTCTTGGTGGCAAAAATAGGAGAATCAGATTAAAGATAATCGTATTAACAATTATTCAAAGAATCTGGATAAATTGTGGCCATATCACCAATTTTCTTCAATACAAAGAAAATCCAACTCATTTTCTCAACTCTCTATTAAGGGTGTAGATAAGCAAAAGCCTTTCCATTATGCACTATGATATTGATCAAAATTCTGGTTTCTACATCTGCAGGTAGTAAGTATTCATTCCTTATAGAAAAGGAAAGGAAAAATCAATAAACGCTAACCAGACGTTTCAGAGAGGTTGCCTAGTGCACATGACTAAAACAACAGAGCCAAGTCTTTCTCCAAGTCCAGTGCTCTGTATGGTGCAGCACCTAGCCTGAGCTGTGACACAACATAAAATGTTCACTTTTATTTCACTCTCCACCATTTCCTGACTTAGTGAAATCTCTCCTGTTCCAAAAAGACTTCTACACCCACCCTAGCTCACAGTGACTTTTCCTTCCAAGAAGCCCTTTATATTTGCAGTCCAAATTATGCAAACCCCATATATTAGTCTAATATGATTTCATGACTGTTATTGATAACCACACATTGAAATTTTAGATTCTTGGGGGTACAGAGACCTATTGGGAGATAGTTCATGCTCACAAGATGAGAAGAAACACAAGAGATGCATGAATTGCCTGCATTCTGATTTACTTTTTCAAGGATGTTTGTAGAGTAAACAGCCTTGGAAGAGAGAGTGTCTCCAGATATTGCCCTCCAGAACAAAGGGCAAATTGCTTACTGTCCAGTATAATCAAGGTAATATCGCCCTCTAGGTTGAAGGGCAGATATGCTTATGTCCCATTTTAAAAGATGAGTGTGTCCCCTTCAGGCCCACTTTGCATCGCCCTGTGGAGACGGGCTCAGGGAGCAGGTATAAATACTGACAGTCTAGTTATTTCCATTGCTGTGACTGACGAACTGCCCTTTGTCTCTGGCCCAGGAATCGTGTATCCTCTGCCAGCATCTGTAAATTTATGGCCAACTAACTTATTACTGTGCAAGCAGGGTAAATTTCGGACCCTTTACAGTTCTTAATGTGATCATTCGAACAATCCTCCAGTCTTCTCCCAGATACCCAAGAGAGTCCTCATCACAGAGCAGGGCCTCAACAGTATCAGCAATGTCAAAAAATAAGGAGCAAACAATTCTTAGCACTCAAATGTGGAGGTCATAGAATTGTAAATGTTAAAGACTCGGCCACTTGAGATCATCAAAATGTTGTCAGTTCAATTGCTAAATAACCATTAGTCATGTGACTTAAATTAGTATGGAGCCAGTATATTATAGACATTGAGGACATGAATTCTGAG
Source organism: Callorhinus ursinus (assembly GCF_003265705.2). Lineage (NCBI taxonomy): Eukaryota > Metazoa > Chordata > Mammalia > Carnivora > Otariidae > Callorhinus > Callorhinus ursinus. The sequence goes on along the minus strand of NW_027397072.1, from coordinate 14,247,038 downwards.
GTCAAACCAGGTCCCTGGATTCAAATCCTAGCTCCCTAATTACTAGCTGTGTGAGTTTGGGCAAGTATGATAACCCCTGTTTTTCCATTTTCTCAATGGTAAAATGAGGATGATGGCAGCACCCTACCTCATGGGGTTGTTGCAAAGATTAAATGGGTGAATTCATATAAAGCACCAATGCAAAGCACATGTGTACAGCTGCCGTTCCAAATACAGCAGCATATTTCAATGCATCCAAATTACTTTAAAAACTCCAGCTTTATTAGATCCACTGATTGCAGACAATTTCCTGAGATAGACTAAAACATTTAACCATCAGAAATGAAGGACAGAGGCGCCTGGGTGGTTCAGTCCGTCAAGCATCCAACTCTTGATTTCAGCTCAAGTCATGATCTCAGGGTCGTGAGTTGGAGCCCTGCATCAGGCTCTGCACTCAGCACTGAGTCTGCTGGAGATTCTCTCCTTTTCCCTCTCCCTCTGCCCCTCCCCCTGCTCTCGCTCTCTCTCTCTCAAATAAATAAACAAATAAAATCTTTAAAAAGAAAAAAGAAATGAAGGACACACTGGGACAGCTCTATTGTAGAACTCTGATGCTCAGTGAGGGATAGAAACCCTTGCCAAAACTTTTATGGACCATGGTGATGACTGTCAGCACTCAAATACTGCATTCATGAGGTGGTTATTTGGGGCCCAAGTTGTTTTTAGAATCCCTCGTTATTTGACAGGCGATACTGGATTCACGAATGTCATCAAGTCTGTAGCTGCTTAAGGAAGCCCCCAAGGCTCAGGTGTCTCCTGCCTCATGATACGTATGATTATAAAGGAAAAATGGAAAGATCTGTACCAGTAATCAGTCATGGATGGAAGAGGCTGCTAGTGATCTCAGAGGAGCATTGGCATTTAATACCACACTGATGAACCATTACAAGTTCATTATCAGGCAAAGGATGAGGTGGAGAGCAAGGAGACTACATGTCTGAATCATCTGGTTTACTGTCCACACTATTCAGATTCACTGAATAGTTCTCAAGGCTTCAGTACATCTTCTATAATAAAACCTCAGTCAAGCATGCCATATTAGGAAATGGAAAGATGAGGAAAGTAATGTTTATTGAGCACCTCCTATGTGTCCTTAATGTGCATTATCTCAACCCTTTCTGGCCACATTAGGCCCCTTTGAATAGTTGAGAAAACAGTTTTCAGAGAGGTTAAGTAACGTGACCATGATCACAGAGAAGTAAATGGTGAAGCCAGCCCTGAACCAAGCTCTGTACCCCAAAACCTATGCTCTTTTCCTGCTCTGTCTTGGGCACCACAGCCCCAGATGCCCATTCTACCACCGGTGAGCTTCTCATGAGCAAGAGAACTGTGTCCTTTTCATCTGTATATCACCCGTATACATATATCTCAAAGAGGACACTTTCATAACTTTTTGTGTTGAACAAATGAAATTGGACACCAAGCAAAATCATAATAAATAATCTGGGTCCTAGAGGGCAAACACCAAGAATAAGTGTTCAAGGATCCTTGCCTATCATGTTGGGAAGCTGCCACAAATAACTACACAAGTCCACCAAGTCCCTTATAGACAAGCATCAAAAGCCACAGGGCCAGCTGATCAGAAGAGAGGGCAGTTCCACTGGAGGAACCTGGAATGCACAAGAGAAAGTGGTCCCTTTAAAGTCCTGTTATACATCATGCAATATCTTAGGTTTGACGTGGGCTCCCGGAGCTGGTTGACAACTCTTGCTCTGAAATATGGAATGAAGTTTGATCAGGCCTACATTGGTCATCTGAAGTCATGGACTCCAACAGCCTGAAATATCCAAATGTCTCCCTGCATGGCTTACAGCAGGTTGGGCTGAACCAGTTGGTTGGAGTTTGGACTTGCTCTAGGAGGCTGGCTTGGATAGACATTAAAAATGGTCTGAAATGAGAAGACACATAGACTGAGGGTATGAGGGCAAACAGGAGTGAACAACAAAAAAAATCATTTGCCAAGACCCCAAGGGCAGATGGCGAACAAAAGTGAAAGCTGAGAATCAGGAGCCAGATCATACCCAGATCCATTGGAAGCTGGAAGGGAGCAGTAAAGAAGGTCTGGGTCCCTGCCTGGCTGCCAATGCCACGGAGGACTGGTGGCTCACTTCCATGGGCTGGCGAGGCCGTCAGTCTAGCCAAGAAGCAAAGGGTATAGCAAACATGCACCATTCTTGCCACCATCTCTAACAAAGCCTACCTACCCCCTCGAGAGCCTAGAAAGGATTCAAAAGGCTGACCTACATAGAACCCCCTACAGCTGGGGTGAGACGTGTCTGAGATGGCTCTGAAAGCTTTCTCTTGCTAGGCCACGGAAGACATGAAAGTGAGAACTGACATCCCACGGCTCATCTTCCCTGTGACACCATGGACTGGATATTATGACTATGCCCTCACTTCTGGAATCTGCTGGGGTTGGCCCAGGGAAGGATGAGCCAAGCGTCTGACCCAGAGCCTTGCCCTCTCTTCAGAGCGTGATTAGAAGCACACGTGCTGGAGTCATCACCATCTATGGAGAGAATCCCTTGCAGCAACAGATTTGCTGACAAAATTTCTGAATCTCTCATTAGCTGTCCAGAACCGACGTGGCTATTTCTCGCCAGCACACAGGGATGAATGCACGTGCGGTGCATGCTGACTAACATCTTTTACAGTTTATAAATACCATAGCACGTGCTCCCTACTCCAATGGGAATATATCCGGTTTGCCTGCTGCAGACAAGGCACAATTTCATCTGATAATTGCTACTGGAAAAGGAGCTCTGTGTGTGCTTCGTACATCTGGCCTTACAGCGCCATGGAACTTTTCCATAAAATGTATATTCACGTTGGTACTTGGCAGGATTCATTTAGAAAGAAAGCTGTGTTCAAATAAAGCTACACAGCGCTTCAGGAACCAAATGTTCTGTTCATTGATTTTTTTTTAATTATGCAGTAAAATTCATCGTAGAACACAAGGATAGTTGCTTCTTCTCTTTGTCTTTCCTCTCAAGGAAAGAGGGCCTCATGATAACTCCTTACTATGAAGTGTTTATAAAACATATGTGAAGCATTTTTACATCCTCACAACTGTGACCTTGTTGTCCCTTTTCCATACATGGAGACTTAGAAAAGTCAGATGACTTCCCCAAGCCCGTGCAGAGAGCCATAAGCAGATCTGGAATGCAAATGAAGGTATTCTGACTCCAGGTCCTGGGCTCTTTCCCGTCTTCAAACTCATTATGTCTCAGCCACATTGTCTATCTTCTGGAAACCCTGACAATCCACTTAAAAGTTGCTCCAACACTAAATGTGATTCTTCTATTTTGGATTTATAGTTCTTAATTTTAAATTAGCTTCATGTCTTGTCACACAACACTACTTCCTAAATTACTTTTCTCCTGACACCTGTAAATATCTTGACAGTTGCCAAATTCTAATTTCATGAATGTACTATAATCAGACAGAGAAATACCTGGTCCTACATGGGTGCAACCTGAGATAAGCCAAAAGGAGTCTTGCATTATAATGATATATAGAAGACCATTAGGGACTCCATGCTGTATGCCAGATAGTGTACCAGACACTTTATACAGAGAGCCTATATATAGAGAGAGAGAGGGAGAGAGAGCCTATATATATTATATATAAGATATATATGAAATATATATATATTTTTTTTAAGTAGGTTCCATGCCCAGCATGGTGCCCAATGAGGGGCTTAAACTCAGGACCCTGAGATTATGACCTGAGGTAAGATCAAGCTTAACCAACTGAGCCACCCAGGCTCCCCTAGAGAGACCCAATTTAATCCTTATACTATCCCTGTGAGAAGGTCTGTATCAACCCCAAATACAGATGAGAAGACTGAGGGTCAGAGAGATTCAAGAGCTTGTCTATGACCACAGACAAAGCTAGGATTAGAACTCAAGTTTGTCTGACGCCAAAGCCCATGCTCTTATCCATTCTTCCTTTGTCCCAACCAACACGATGCATTTGTATTAGCACACCATTAAAATTAAGGCCTCTTAGTAGCTGTGTGTGGAGGAAGATGAGTATGGACCCCCAAAGAGATTAGGTCCTTAACTCTGGAACCTGTGAATGGCAAAAGGGACTTTGTAGATTTGATAAAATTGGGGATCTTGACATGGGGAGATGACCCTGGATCCTAAATGCAATCACAAGTGCCTTAAAGGGAGGCAGAGAGAAGGGTGACACAGAAGAGAAGAAGGTGATGTGACCATGGGGGCAGACAGGAATGATGTAGGCAGCTGTGAGAGGCTGGACGAAGCATGGGACAGACTCCAGCCCCAGAGCCTTTGGAAGGAAAGAGCCCTGACAGCACCTCATTTTAGCCCCTGAGACTCAGTTCGAGCTCTGGCCTCCAGAACTGTGAGGCAATAAATTTCTGTTTTTTTAAGCCACCAAGCCTGTGATAATATCACAGCAGCTGTAGGAAACTAATACTCAAGGAAGTTATCTAAACCTTCTGCTAAAACACCTACTTCATTTGGATGTTGGTCAAATTGGGTAACACCTAATAAATATTTTCCTTACTTTCCTGGGGGTAAAGAAAAGTGAATAAAGGTTTCAAAATTGGGATTCTTTAGAGCAGGAAAAGAGAGTTCAGAATGGAAACTGATTGGCTTGAAGAACACAGATAGTCTTTGTTCAAGGGGCAGTTAGTTGGTTCCACCTTCCGTGAGTGTAACACAAGGACAAATGAACTTTCAAGCACTGTTGGCAGCACTTAGGTTAAATGTAAGCTGTAAGGTGTGTTCTCTCAGCATCCAGAGATCTTTAAAAACTGAGGGAAGGGATGCCTGGGTGACTCAGTTGGTTAAGAGTCTGACTCTTGGTTTCGGCTCAGGTTGTGATCTCAGGGTCCTGAGATCGAGCCCCACATCCGGCTCTGCCCTCACTATGGGGGCTGCTTGAGATTCTCTCTCCCCCTCTCCCTCTCCCTTTGCTCCTCTCCCTGTTCGTATGCTTTCTCTCTCTCTCAATCAAATAAATAAATAAACAAACAAATAAATAAGTAAATAAATAAATAAACAAAATCTTTAAAAACCGAGGAAATAGTAATCTGCCTCAGATAATTCAAGGGTCTCAGCAGAAATCATTTCACTTACTTCTTGAGCTCCCACTTCCCTGTGATGCTTTAACACATAATTTGTAGAATTCTTTTACCTGAACCAGGTGTTCACAAATGCCAAGTAACTGGAGAGTAGAAATTATGCAATACCTTCAAAGACCGGATATTTGATACTACTAAGAAATTATTAAGCTGGGGGCACCTGGCTGGCTCAGTCTGTAGAGCATGCGACTCTTGATCTCGGGGTTGTGAGTTCGAGCCCCCATGTTGGGCCTAGGGCTTACTTTAAAAAAAAAAAAAACTTAAAAGAAATTGTTAATTTTTAGTTTATTGGCATTGCCTTTGTACTTAGAAAAAGATTATGTTTTAAATATACTTACTGCAATACTTATGGATTAGAGGATATGACTGACATTTGTTTTAAAACAAACTGGAGAGGAGAGGAAGTGAGTTGAGGAAGAGAGGAAATGAGTTTCTAATGAGTCAATAATGTTGAAGCCAGGAGGTAGTCACACGTAGTTACATGATGCTATGCTTGCAACTTTTTATACATGCTTGAAATTTTCCATAATAAAATGTAGGTAGGGAAGAAGGCAGGGAGGAAGGGCAGAATGCACTGTGGTGTGCTTCAGTCTGGATTTGGTCTCTATGGATGCCTCTAGCTGTATGGCCTTGGCTCAGTCACTCTTCCTCATGACCTCCCAGGTCCCTCTGAGCTGTTGCTTTCATGGCTTTAAGCAAGTGCTTAGCTATCCTGTGTACCTACTTTTGCTCAGCTCACCCCTCCTCTGTCCTGTGTTCCTAAATGCTTTGGCATTCTTCCTGAGAAGGACAAATGAGCAGATGCCAAAAATGACCAAAGGTTAAGCCACCGAGTGATTTTCAAGCAAATCAATTTTATGGATCTATTGATGTTCAAGAAAACTTTTACCCCCAGGGACGCCTGGGTGGCTCAGTCGTTAAGCATCTGCCTTCGGCTCAGGTCATGACCCCAGGGTCCTGGGATCGAGCCCCACATCGGGCTCCCTGCTCCGTGGGAAGTCTGCTTCTCCCTCTCCCGCTCCCCCTGCTTGTGTTCCCTCTCTCACTGTGTCTCTCTCTGTCATATAAATAAATAAAAAATCTTAAAAAAAAAAAAGAAAACTTTTACCCCCATCACTCTCCAGCAGTTCTAGGGGCTTTGCTCCTCCTCATCAGACAAAGGGAAAGAAATGACTCTGCCAATGTTTTTAATAACCTAAATTTTAAGGCAAGCTAATTAATTCCCCGTGTCCTCAACAGCAACAAAACCTCATTGGTTAGCACTCTACTGACAGAGAATAAGAAAACTTCATTGGCAGGTTAAAATCTGGATCTGTTTTTTTTTTTTTTTTTGGCTATGCGAATTTATAATGGAAACAAAGTTAGAAGGGAACTAACCAATTTGCAGAAAGAAAGTGAATTACATAAATGTCCCAGATAGAAAGGATTCTGGTGATTATTCTTAAATCCAGCCTAAGAAAAGGAGCTCAGAGAAGGGCTGCCTGGCCTCCTAAATGCACAGCTAGTTAGCTCTGGTGTTGATACCCAATCCCCAGTCTCCCTGATGCCCACTTCTTCCTCAAAGTACACATACAGATAGGACCAGTCACAAGTTTGCCTAAGAACTTGAGAAACACTTTTTTGCTAACATGAGGCAAACCCTTAATATTATACTGAATCTTGAAGCTGCTATGATTCTAGACCAAAAAAAAAAAAAATGATGGAATAATGACAATTTCATATGGTGCAAATCATCCCTTTCCGACTGTTAGAAAAAGCTTTTCCAATAATATTAACCAACTCCATAAAATAGTACAGGGGTCTCAGAGCATAGAAACCCCAAGAAAATGACCCATCATGACCCTCTAGTTGGGGACAATACCAATTGCCCCCCAAATTCTAAGTTAAATATAAAATCAACACATGGGGATGAGCTCAGGCATATAAAAAGCAACTGTGACTAATATGGGCATAGTTAAACCTCCACAGGGGAAAAAAATGGGATAATTACATCTAAAGATGGAAGATCCTTTAACTAAAGAAGGGTGGTGGTTGGAGGAGAGGAGAAAGAGAAGCCCCAAAGGCAGAGATTAGCAGTGTCTGCGGCTGGGACCCATCCAGTGGCAGTGAAGGTTTTCTTCTTAAAACTGAACCAAACTCACCAGGATCTCAGAACTAAAGTTCCCAAATAGCTCAGGTGTCACCTCCTCCAGGAAGCCCTCCTTCTCTCACACACACACACATACATGTCAGCTGACTAATTTACCTCCTGTTAGCCTAAAGTCCCCCTGAAAGCAAAGACCATGTGTCGGTCTTTCATTCCCAGTGCCTTCCCTGAGCACACATCCCAGTAAGCACTGGGGAAATGGAGAGTAGAAACACAGGCAAGCTGAGACAATCTCCAGCAGAGGAGGACTGAAAGGGAGGAAATCACGCCTGGTGGGATAGGCCCTTGGGTGAGTCACTGGCCTTCCAAACCATCGTAGAACTGTGCTGAGGACACTAACATAAATCCAAGGACCTGGAAGAAGAGGTCACAGGCTAGGGACAAGGAATCTGAAAGAATTAAAAGACAGAACTCTCCCAAAGTGGCCTGATCCCACTCAAATGAACCCCAATTCCCCGGGACTGCTCACACAGCAACAGGCAAGGCCAGAGGTAGTTCAGGTTGGCTGGCTTTCTCCTCGGCCCCTCATTCCCCCCTCCTCCGCCAGGCCCCCTGTGCCACGGGCCTTTAGCCGCTGACTCAACCCCCAGGCAACAAGAAACCCACCATCTTACCACGCGGGATGAACAACAGGTGACCTGTGTGGCTAGAGGCAGAAACACAACTGCTGTTCTGCTCCAACCATAAAAGCTCAGATGAAAGGATGTAGGACTCTAGCTCTCCTTCAGTACCCACCAGCTGAGAGACATTCCTGAACTCCTGTACAACTCCTGTACAACCGCGCCTGCCACTCAGGCTCAAGGAAGCACCCTCACTCACAGTCTGCTCCAGCTTCGAGGGCGTTCTAGAAAACCCAGTTTGTAAACAAACGTGCCTGCTTTGCGGGTCAGGGAAGGACAGGTACACATACACAGCATTCAACTCACATACTGGAAAAATCAAAGTCCAACAGAATTTGTTGCTCTTTGTCTCTCCTGATGAACTCTGTCCTGGTGTGTCCTTCAACCTACTCCCCAACACAGCAGAGCGGGAGGCAGTGTGATGCCGTGTTCAAAGCACGGGTTCTGGAATCTCGATCCCGGGGTTCTCAGTCCAAGTCCGTTATTCACTGTGTGCACTGGCACTTTTCTTGCGAACCTCAGTTTCCTTGTCTTAAAGCGCAGACAGGAATAAACCCTTGCTCACAGCGACGTTGTAAGCAATCGGTGAGATTATATAGGTCGTGCACTTACAGAGCAGCTGATTATTATCATTGCTGTTGCTTTTCTTACTGTTACCATTATCAATATCATTGCTGGTACTAATACTGTTACTGTTACTATTACTATTACTATAGAAGCAGCCTTCAGCTACTGCACTACTAATTGGGAAATCTTTAATAAAAACCGGATCCCAAACTCTATCGCTATGCTTCAAAACTGTACTTATGCCACCATCAAAAAGGCATTTGGGGGAAAAGAAAGCTTTTTCAAATGGGCAGGGGATGACACACATGCATGAATAAACCTCCAGATTTAAAAGTGACTATAAACGCGGTTCACAGTTATATCCGTCTCAGAAGGCACGGAAATGTTGAGAGATGAATCAGAGTTCTCTTCATCAGATAACCTACAGGCGATGTCCTTCTTTCAATGAAATGCATCTGCAAACATAGGAAGTTGTATAATAAATCCATGCGGCTTTTCCATTCAAAAAGATCTCAGGGAAAGAACTCAGTCTGACAGCAGGAGTCACCATACGTCACCATACGTCTCCAAGATTAAGACTTTAGCTAAATTCTCTCCACCTGGGCTGGAACTGCTCTGTCACTGCTCTGGAAATGAGTATGTATGTCTTCCTTCATTGTGCGGGGCCTTTATAGAAGAGGCAGACGTTACTGTCTCGAAGGCAACTTTAAAATGGCTGCTCGTTTTACAGTAGCTGGCATCGCTTTTTCCAGTGATTAAAGTTCCCACGCCTCCGGCCATAATGAATCACATCTGTGTGTTTGTACAACATTTCTCCTTTCTTCCACTCACGGAATGTGTCTCTGCCTGTGAATGTGGGGCTTTACTGTGCTCTGCATAATTTTCAGGTGATGAGGTTTTATCTCAGCAGGAGAAATTATAAAATACAAAATATAGACTGGAAGGATATCTGTAAGGGCACATGCTTCGTGCGTATATGCTAACTTGAGTATGTCCTGAAAATGCACACGTTTAATCAGTTGACCCTGGACATGATCCTTCTCCCTGCCAACTACCACCAGTTTCCTGAACAAAAGGACTAGGCTGTTGTTGATGTTTACCCAAAATTCAGAAACGAACAGCAAGGATTCTTGATACTCCAAAAAGAGCATTTCCCTTCCGAACCGATTTTGAACATACTGACATGGACTTACTCGACATAAAAACATACAACCAAGACATTCTCCATACTGAATTAGGCAAGTTTATTAGGCTCCTAATTTCCATGTCTAGAACACAAACATGGATTCACATGCATTGTCTCATTTTGTGGATCTTACATGCATGTAGTCTTCAGTCAGCTGGGCCTCTGATTCTACTTGTCAGTAATTTACAGTTAGCTCAATGTGAGTAGATGACAAACACAGAATGATACATAAGCCGTAGCGATAAATCCCACCCGATACCATTTACCTTTTTTCCAAAATCATATCACAACTCTCTCTTGTAAAAAATAAATTTCAGAACAAGGCATTTAATTCACTTCACTGAGAAAAATAAAGAGGATTCTATCATTTTGGAGCAATGAATGTCCAACTATGGCTGAAAGGTACACCCTGAGAATTAAATGATTTTAACGAACCCATTGAGGTTTATAAAGCTGTGTTAACCTAACATCAGGAAGGGACACAAGATACAGGCACAAATGTCCCTGCTCATTTTGCTGTGCAATTCTCCAAGGATGCGGTGTTAAAAACATCCTCGTTGTCTTCGATGCTTGAAGCATCTGTGGAATCGGGATCGCTCACCACAATTCCCACAGAAGATAGACTGGTAATGAAGGCGTGCATCCGCTGTGCATAAAGATCCCTAATGTTAAAGTAAGGGAGCTCATGACACTTCTCTGGTGGGTCCTCACTGCACTGGTCCACGTCAATGTCCTTCTGCTTCTGGTAGTACTTGGAAAACTTGTTGAAGATAATGGTGATAGGAAGGGCCACCACCAAGATCCCACAGACGATGCACGTGCTGGCGATAAGCTTCCCGGCCAAGGTGACTGGGTGGGTGTCTCCGTAGCCCACAGTAGTCATGCTGATGGTGGCCCACCACCAGCACATGGGGATGCTGGTGAGGCTGGACGTGTGCTCGTCTTTCTCCACAGAGTAGATAAGCACGGAAAAGATGGAAATGCCCACAGAGAGAAAGAGAAGAAGCAGCCCAACCTCATGGTAGCTGTGTCTCAGTGTGGCACCTAGAGACCGAAGTCCTACTGAGTGCCGGGCAAGCTTGAGAATTCGGAAAATCCTCATAAGCCTGAGGATCTGGACCACCTTGCCCATGTTCTCAATGTCCTCACTCTCTTCCTCCTTGGTGTCCACAGCCAAGGTGGCATAGAAGGGGATAATGGAGACAAAGTCAATTATGTTCAGAGGGTTCTTCCAGAATTTCTTTTGACAGGGAGCAGCCACCAGCCGGATGGCCAGCTCGCCAGTGAACCACACAATGCACGCGATCTCCACGCCTTCCAGCACAGGGTCATCCACCTCCCCATCCTCGTTCTGGAACTCCGACATGCTATGGACACACATAGCCACAATGGAGGCCAGCACCACGCTCAAGGAGGAGATGGCAATGAGCTTGGCAGACAGGCAGTAGGCCGGGTTTTCCATTAGAATCCAGATCTTCTTCCGGAGCTGACCAAACCGCATCTTGTCAAACTTCTCCAGCTCCTTCTCAAACAGAGACGACTCCTCAAAGGAGGAGTCGGTACTCACGTCGTTGCTCTTCTGGTCCCAGTCCTTCTCATGGTTTTCCTCCTTGAGCTCCTGGTAGCGGTTACTGCAGCAGGAATCAAGGAAGAGCTCGTTGATGCCCCAGTACTCGATCTCCTGGCAGAATGAGAACACGCACAGCTCCTCCATGACGTGCAGCTTCCCTGTGTAATAAAAATTCAAAACATATCTGAACAAGGATGGGTTCCGATCAAAATAATACTCCTTATCGGCCACGCTATAGTCATCACACAGCTCTAGAATGGCCTCTTCCGAGTGACAGGTGAGTAGCTTTCCGAGTCTGGTGTGAGGAAACCGCAGGAGGGTGCTTTGGTCGACGGACTGCTTAAAGCCCCCCACGTTCAAGTTGACAAGTTCCTCGTCTGGTCCAGGGCGATGGAAAAACTCACCAAACACCATGGTGGACACAGGAGGCCGGGAGCTGGATGGGAAGGGAGATGAGGAAGTTCACGCTGCACCTGGAAGGAGCACAAGATGGCATTAGCCCTGTCCCGTCGTGCCTTGCCAAGCTTATTTTTAATCTGCCCTTTCCAGGATGATGGGCTACATGAAGAGCAAAGCAGGAAATGGAATTAAAAGGAATATACAGCATTACGCATTTGAACTGGAAGAAAACACAAAACAGGTTGTTTGGCAAAAGCGGGGGTTGATAGATCCATTTTTTAGGAAAAAGAAGACTGCCATATCCCTTTCATGAACCTTAATTCCCATTTCTTTATTTTCTAAGCATACAAAAGTTACCTCCCACCCCGCCTCCCCAAAGAAACAATGCATGGATCACTTACACGATAGAAGCCTCTCCAGTCCAGTCTCAACCACAAGGCTCCCGCACATGGGAATGCTCGGTTCAGACGTGATAGGCTGGTTGCTGCCTGGCTTGTAGCTCACCTCTCCCTGTGCCCAGGGCTCAGTCATGCACCCTCACAAACAGCCCTCGCTTCTGCTCTGACCCTCGCCCCCCACCCACACATGACCAGGGGCTCGGCTCAGCTCTTACAAAAGATGTAGCTTTCCCCTTGTGCTCCCATGTTTCACTCTTTTAAGAGAAAGCCCTACCCCTAGTCTGGATGTGGACAATCAAGAGGATATAATTATCTCCCTGTCCTTAAGTACCCTACATCTTAAAGATATAGTTACACTTAATGGGATGTTGTTTCAGGTTCATCCCCAGGGAAGAAAGTGACTTGGGAAAACCTCTGTAAGTTAATTGCACCATCAGTTTCCTGACACAAACGTGCTTCTCTTCCACCTGCTCCTTCTCCTCACAGACTGTCCCCCACACACTCCCAGTTGCTCCACAGATACCAAGTCTATATTGGTCCAGCACATGCTTCCTGTTTCTGGATGTGACACTAACTAGGATGCACCGGATCTATTTCTCAGAGAGAAAGTAATAGATTTTGACCATCACCCAATACAATGGTGCTCCCTCAGAGTAAATGGTGCAGAGGAAAGAAAGGTAGGAGATTGTCAAATACTAAGTTCCCACAGGATACTATTAGATGCTTTGTAGACATGATGTCATTTATTCCTTCCAATTCCTTCCACTTTACAGAAGGTGTACAGAAAAATGGATACCCAGAGAGGTTGAATCAAAGATCACAGGATAGGTAAATGGTAGAGCCAAGATTTAAACCTGGGTTGGATTAGCCGTGATACTTCCACTACATACACCTTCTCCCTGACTTTCTCCCTTATTATAACCCAATAATCCAATGTGGGAAGTGCTATAGCAGAAACGAGTCAAACATCTTTGGCATTATTGAAAAGAGCAATGACCCCTGTCATTGGTTCTATCTGACTCATATGTTAAATGTTTAAGCAGAGTTGACCAAACAAGGGGAAAGACCATTCCCAACAGTGGGCATCAGAGGGTAGGCAGAAGCCAGATTGGGAAGAATCTTGTATAGCAGCCTACAGAGTCTGGACTTTACCTGTAGGCAAGACCCCTAAATGGTCTTAATCAGTGACTGGGGACACAGTTGTCTTTGCGTCTGTGATCTAGAAAGACCCCGCTGACAGCAGGGTGGGAGTTTGCTGGGGGGCGAAGGCCAGGGTCGAGGAGACAGGGCTGCAAAAGAACAGGTGAGAGGAAGGGAGAAGCCCCCAACTCATACAGCAGTGGTGTGGGTGAAAAGTAAGGGACAGAAATCAAGTGAAAAGAGGATGTGTTTTCTACTCTGCGTAAGTGGCTGATAATGGGGACACCGTTAGAGGAGGCAAAAAGGTCAGGAAGGGACTTTTTGCTCCTTATGCTGCTGAAAAGCCAAGGCTGTCCATGAGACAAGAGATTCCTCCCCTGCGGAAGGTACCAGAGGACACAGCCTCCAAGTCCAGCCCCCTGCCACCCACCCCAGGAGGAAGTCTCCAGTCATAAAGCAGGCATGGGCATCTGCTCTCGAGACACTAACTGAACGTGTTCCCAGGAGTGTGTTCCCATGAAACCAGAGACCGTAGCATAGCTTGACATACCAGTTAACAGATATGCTGACCTCTTCAAAATACTTGTTTGTTTTTTTTTTTTTTCCTGCCTCTGCTTTCTATTTTTAGCTAGATATCTTCTTTGTCGGGCCTAAATCAGAGCTCATGGCTTGGTCCAAATATTTATGGAACTTCAGATCTCTGAAAGCAGGCTTGTGCTCATGGCACGTATAATAGTAAAACGTCCCAAGGAGCTAGTTTTAGCTAATCTGGCATTAAGACATTAATGGACATTTTCTTCTGGTAGCTTATTTTTCATCTCCTTGGCTATTCTGGAAAGCCACAGTGAGAGAACCCCAATGTCTGCCTTCATGACACACCTGCAGAAGCCGGTCTCGTCATCAATGGGTGTGTAATCCATTTCCCGATCATTCTGCAGTCCCTTTTCTAAAGAACACTGTTAGCACCCTTAATGTCAGTCTTCCCATTCGGTCCTCCTTGCTTTTTAATCACTCCGTACCAGTGAAGCCCATTATGAAGCCCATTCATGCCACAAAGTCTCATCATAAAAACAACACACATCATAAAATAATGGGCTCCTTGTTGTGGGGACTTCAGCAAAGAGCAAAAGGAAAGCATCTCTGGATCAAATCAAATGCTTGAGCTCCGAGTGCAAGCTGAGATCTTCCAAGGCTTGGTGGCCAGAGAAGGAGGTTTGGCTTCCTCGCCTGTGTCTGTCCCACAACAGCCAACAACAGGCAGGGAAGAAGGAGCTCCCACTTTTATCTTCTGTAGGAAGGTTCCCTGGCATGCAGACAGTCCCTTGCCAGTTATAAACATTCCTTCTGTCATTTGTCCCTCACTATCACCCTGGGATTTTGCCAATGAGGAGGCAGGATCAGAGGAGATGAGTGGGCATCGCGCAGCTACTAAGGGTTAGAATGGAGGTGCAAGCTCTACCGATTCCGGAGCTTTCTACAGCACGCTGCCTCACACATCCAAAGTGATATAAAGACGGGCAGATACTGAGCATCATTATTTCCAAGATGCTTATTCATTTACTCCTATCCAGAAAACATTTATGAGATCAAAGGTATAATTATACATATCGATGTATATTTATGATTTATACGAATTACACATTTGTGATTCATTTATATATGTAAATATATGCATTTATTTATATGTGCAAACATATACACATTTACATGTGTATTTATAAATACATAAATAAACTTTAAATACATTAAAGCATCTTCTTTATGCACATTCATGTGATCTGTAATCCAAAAGTTAGACCGCACGCTCTATTAATGAGTCTGTGGGGAAGCAGGGGCAGGGGGGAATGCAAAATGAAGAAGAACCCTTTTAGAGGGGAATTTCACAAGATGTAGCAAAACTGTATAGGCATTTACCCTTTGCCCCAGAAATCTCTCTTCTAGAAATCTCTCCCAAAGAGAGACAAAAATTGAAAACACTTGCATAACTGGAAACAATCCAAATAGGCATCCATAAAAGATTGGCCAGAAAAACTGTGGTCTATCTCTCTCTCTATGCAATGGAGTGATTTCTAGGATATGTTACTTAAGTAGAGGGAAAATATGTGTGTATATATATACATATGCATACGTGCATATACCTATGTATATGTACACACACACTTATATAGAGAAAAAGAAACAGCAGAAGCACAAACTGAAAATGAACAAAGTGCTTCGCTATACGGGGAGAGAGGGAACAGGGTATAGGTGACAGTGTTGGAAGCTGGACTTGGGAACTGCGTAAATGTTTTACATAATTATGAAACAAAATTAAATAAAAAAGAAAAGGACAATCCCTAAAAATTTAACTTTACTGTGTATCAAATTGGTCATTAACCTCAGAGAGATAAATTATTTCCAGATTTTTTTAATTTAATTTAACTTTAATATTTTGACTGTACATCCATAGTGGTATACACCCTAGGACAAATAAACTCTAAACATCTTAAAAATATTTTTAGTAGTCATATTGGTATAATTATGCTGAAACGTTTATGCACACACACATAGGGTAAAGCAAATAAATGATTATATTAACGTCACGAAGAACCCCCGAGATTTTGAGTGCAAAATAAAATACAAATGTAAAAATCAAGGAAATTAAATAAGAGCCCAAGGATCCTAAATTTGAATTGGAAATAGCATTATGAACTGATAATTGAACTCTTCCTAAAAGAAAATTTTATTGCCACTGAAAAAGCCTACAACAAAATGACCAACTCCAATGGATGCTAAGAAGCGTCACTTACATCTCCCCTTTCGAACTAAGCCACTCATTCTCACACCTGCTGGAAGTGTGAATAGCTAAGGGCTCTCAGTTAAGTCCCTCTTTGGGAATCACCCTCATTCAAAGACGGCTGTCTTGCCCAAGGTCACCCTCCTTCCCCAGGCCAGTTCACATCCAGTGACTTATGTATGAGGGGGCTATAAAGACCCAGCAACTTTTTCTCAAGGTAGGCTCCAGAGTTCCCATAGGATCCGCTGAGATTTCTGTCCCAGCCTCATCACAGTTCAACTCTTCTCCCTGCCCAATCCTACCTCCTTCACTTCCCACTGGTATTGGTCCCAAAGGCACCTCCCAACAAACTTCTTGCACATAAATCTCTGTCTCAATCTATTTCCCTGGGAATCCAACTGAAGACACCAAGTCAAGAGCAATGAACATCTCAAACTGGTGCAGATTAAGGCATCAAAATACAATTTCTCACTAAAAAAACAAGGGCTCCTTGGAGAAATAGCCAATTCTGGGCCTGGGGTAAGAAATACCCAAGATAAATGTAAGCTGGTGCAACCACTCTGGAAAACAGTATGGAGGTTCCTCAGAAGTTAAAAACAGAGCTACCCTATGACCCAGCAACTGCACTACTAGGTATTTACCCCAAAGATACAAATGTAGGGATCCAAAGGGGCATCTGCACCCCAATGTTTATAGCAGTAGTGTCCACAACAGCCAAACTATGGAAAAAGCCCAGATGTCCATCGACAGATGAATGGATAAAGAAGATGTGGTATATATATATCTACAAAGGAATATTACTCAGCCATCAGGATGGACGAAATCTTACAACATGGATGGAACTGGAGGGTATTACGCTGGGCAAAGTAAGTCAATCAGAGAAAGGCAATTATCATATGGTTTTGCTCATATGTGGAATATAAGAAATGGTGCAAAGGATCATAGGGGAAGGGAGGGAAAACTGAATAGGAAGCAGTCAGAGAGGGAGACGAACCATGAGAGACTCTTAACTATAGGAAACAACATGAGGATTGCTGGAGGGGAAGTGGATGGGTGGATGGGGTAACTGGGTGATGGGCATTAAGGAGGGCACATGATGTAATGAGCATTCAGCATATGCAACTGATGAATTACTGAACTCTACACCTGAAACTAATGATGTACTGTATGTTGGCTAATTAAATTTAAATCTAAAAAAAAAAGAAATACCCAAGATAAGCCTGGACTATCTTGTTACATTAGAAAGCAAGGAAGCTATCAACAAGGACAGGGGTAGAGTCAAAAGGACTCAGGGCCAACTTAAGGAGACTCCCACTGGCCAAAGATAGGTAAATTTCTGCAGCAAAAATAAAAAAAAAATAAAATCTCCCAATAGATTGACTTCTGTTGAGCATGTTAAAATCCCTGAGTTCATAATAATATTTTTTAAGAAAGGAAGAAACAAATATATTGGTCACCTTTGGAAGGTATTAGAGTATCAGTTCATTATTCTGGAATGTGAGGGGGGAAAAAAAGAAAATCAAACATTTATCCTATGTTTTCCTGCATGAATTATACCTTAGGAGAACTATATAGTAGTTAAAGAGCAAATATTTTCTTTATAAAATATATTGGAATATAAAAATATTCCAATAACTCAAAAATAATAATAACAGAAACAACTAAAATGGTACACTAGAAAATATATATTTAGATTTAAAAACACTTTGAAAGTAAAAGCATGAAAATAGTAATCAGAGAGCAGGAGTGGCTCTACTGATACCATACTGATACCATACCATACAAAAATAAAACAATCAGTCAAGAAAACATAAAAATTATAAATACAGATGTACCCAGCAACTGAGCCCAAAAATAATATCTCTATTTGCAGATGGCATGATCACATATATAGAAAATCCTACGGAATACATACACACACAAAAATTATTAGAATAATAACTAAATTCAGCATTGTTGCAGAATATGAAATCAATATATAAAAATCAATTATATTTCTATACATTAGCCATGAGAAAACAGAAATACGAAATTTAAAAAACAATTCCATTTACAATAGCATCAAAAATTAATATTTAAAAATAAATTTAACAAAAGTGGTACAAATTTGTGCCAAAACTACAAAATACTGTTGAAAGAAATTAAAGAAGACATAAGTAAATGGAAACACAACCCCAAATAGCAGGACTCCCCAAATTAATCTATAGATTTAACATAATTCCTATCCAAATATTAGCTGCCTTTTTCTTCTCAGAAATTGACAAGCTGATTTTAAAATTCATATGGAAGTGCAAGAGACCCAGAATAGCCAAACAATCTTGAAAAAGAACAAAGTCGGAAGACTCATACTTCATGATTTCAAAACTTGCTACAAAGCTACAGTAATCAAGACAGGATCGAGTTGGTGTAGGATAGACAGGTAGATCAAGGGAACAGAATTAAGAATCCAGAAATAAGTCCATATCTATGGTCAACTGATTTTCAACAAGGACGTCAAGACAATTCAATAGGGAAAGAATAATCTTTCCAATAAAGGGTATTGGGACACTTGGATAGCCACATGCAAAAGAATAAAATTGGATGCCTTCCTCATATCATATACAAAAATTAATTTATCAGTGAATCAGAGACCTAAATACAGGTGCCAAAACTATAAAACCTGCATAAGAAAAGACAGGCATAAATTTTTGTGACCTTGGATTAAAATGACTTCTTAGATATGCACCAAAATCACAATACAATAAAAGGAAAAATAGATAAACTGACTTCATCAAAATTAAAAATTTTGTGCTTCAAAGAACATTATCAGGTCAAAGGACAAGTATCAAGAAAATGAAAAGACAACCCACATGGTGGGAGAAAACATTTGCAAATCATTTATCTGATAATGATCTAGTATCCAGAATAAAGAACTCTTACAACTCAACAATAAAAAGACAAATAACTTACTTAAAAACAGGCAAAGGGTTTCAACAGACATTTCTCTAATGACGTACAAATGGCCAAAAAGTCTATGAAGAGATGGAACATCATTTGTCATTAGGGAAAATGACAATCAAAAACACGAGATAAACTACACCAGTAGGATGGCTAAAATCAAAAAGTAATAATAATATAAGCATTTTACTATAATGCAAGTGTTTGTGTCGATATGCAGAAATTGGAACCCTCATGCCTTACCAGGGGTAATGTAAAATGGTGCAACCATGCTGGAAAAAAATTTAGCCCATTTCTGGAAAAGTTAAACATAGAGTTAGCATATGATCCAACAATTCCACTTAGAAGTATATTTCCAAGAGAACTGAAAACATATGTTCAAACAAAACATACACATTAATGTTCATAGCAGCATTACTCATAATAGTCAAAGAGGGAAAACAACCCAAACATCCATGTCCATTAATTGAGGAATGGATAAACAAAGTGGTGTATCCATTCAATGGAATCTTATTTGGCCATAGAAAGGAATGAAGTACTGACACTACAACAGGGATGAACTTGGAAAACATTTTTCTAATGAAAGAAGCTTGACCAAAAAAGACCACATATTGTATGATTCCGTTTATATGAAACATCCAGAATAGGCAAACCCATAGAGACAGAAAGTAGATTGGTGGTTGCTAGGGGCTGGGAGGAAGAGAGAATAGGGAGTGACTGACAGTAGGCATGTATTTCTTTCGGGGGTCATAAGAATGTTCTGGAATTAGATAGCTGTACAACCTTAGAATATACTAAGAACCACCAAATTATGCATTTTAGAAAGGTAAATTTTATCATAAGTGAAGTGTATCTCAATAAAACTGTTATTTAAAAAAGGATCCCAGCTACCGAAGAAGGAACGATAGAATTAAAATCTCACAATTTTGCAAGTCATCATGGAATAATGGATCTAGGCTGCTAAAACCCAAATAAAAAGCTGATGGGGCACTTTATGACAGCTACATCAGAATAACAATACCCGAGCCTGAAGTAACAGAAAGAAACAAGACACAGGGTGCCTCTTGATGGAAGTATATACACAGTTCTGCAGTATTTCAACAACAACCAACAATCAGTCCTGAATTTTATTGAGAGTTTAGATCTGCCATTTGAAATCAGAGATTTCAAAGTAACATGTACAATGACACAGCAAAATCTGTGGGAAACCGTACGGGACAGACCCCACAGACCAGATAAGCGATGTATCAGATAGATCCAATGTGTGGGCTTTGTATGAATCCTGATTTTAACTAGCCAAATGCTTAAAAATACATATATATACCTGAAAAACAGGGATGTTTGAGTATCAATGAGATACTTGATAATATACAAGAATTATTGTTAAGGTTTCAATGTGCTGATGGTATTGGAATTATACTCTTTAAAAGAACCCTTATCTTTTGAAGGTGAATACTAAAATATAAAATTATACCATGTTTGGGATTCATTTCAAAATAATCCCTGGGGGGACAGGTAACAGAGCTGGGAAGTGGAGGGTTGGGGGAGGTTGCTCATACAACATATGGCCATGAATTGATCATTGTTGCAGCTGGGTGATGGGTTTAATGTATTATTCTCCCTATTTTTGTCCATCTTAAAATTCTCCAACAAAAATGTTTCAAGAAAAATTTACTAAGCACCTTTTTGGGCCGTGCACCGTAGTAAGTGCTTTAATAGACACTCTTGTTCACCCTTGAATTCCCAGCAGCCTGTGCAGTACCCGGGCACTAGGAGGCAATGAGGAAGCATCACTGAATGAATGAATAATTTCCTTTAATTCCCTAACCGTCCTAAGTGATAAGATCTTACACCCCACCTTGCAAATAGGGACACCTGAGGCACGGAGTTTGCCCAACATCATCCAGATTTTCTGCGGCAGACTCTTTCCACTATGCCTCGAATATGAGTACTTAATTTTTTTTTTAAGTGGGAAGGAGGAGGGACTGGCTGATCTTTGAATTTACCTAGTTTTTCATCATCCTCATTAAAGAGCGCTATACTCTTTAGCAGGGGATTTGGTAGAAGGATGCCGAAGACACATGGGGGTCTCAAATCAGGCACATCCAGGAGTACAAAAGGCATTTGGCCACAAAGTGGAAAACCCAAGTACTATTTTCATTCTTTTCCTCAAGAAGAGCATCAGCTCACTGTGCCGCTCCCCCAGCCCACTATCAACCCAAATTACTCATGGTGAGAACACTGTATACTGTATTTGGCCACCTTGGGCCTCTTGGTGTTTACAGGAAGGAAAAGAAAGAAAAAGATGTCAAAAATCCAAGATACTTACTGGCAGCTTAAAAGAAAAACTGCATTGATCTACTTCTCTCCGAATACCACCCTGTAAAACGCTTTTCGAAGTCATTAACCTCTTACTCACCTCCGCTCTCAAACTCACTTAAAAAAAAATACTCTCAGAACTGTGTCTTTTCAAGGCTGACAAATTTACATGCACACATGTGCATGAGAGACTTTGCTGATGCTCTTGCTTTGCTCAGAAAAGCAACAAGAGCATAACAAATACAAGTCGGTATTTTGATTGTGCAGAATCACTTTTTTCAATCGATTCCATAAATGTAGACAAAAGCCTAGATTCCTTCTGCCCTCCCACTTGTCCAAAATCTACATTAATCCTTCCATCAAATTAAAAAAAAAATAGGGCATTTTTCAGAACTAATACTGCCACCTTTTTGGGATATTCTGAGAGCTGCATTTCATCCCATTAAATTTAAAAGAAAAATCACTCATGTTTTTAAAAGGGGGAGGGTCATGCTAAATTCTATTTCCACCCATGGCATGTGAGGATATTCCAAATAAAAACAAGCAGATGTAAACAGAATTAGAAATCTAAAGTCAATCCACACCTATGGTGGGAGGTGTTCCCACCAGGCACCTTCCCTGACCTTCTCTTATAGCAAGCTCCCCGTGCACCAGGGTGGGTAACACGTAAGGAACAGAAAATTGGTTATCAGTGCTGGGCAGAGAAGAGCAGAGAGCACGGTGAAATACCAGCGGCACTGCATAGCCCACCCCGTGTGGTTTAGAAACGGAGATGTTGTTGGAGCAGCTAAAACAGTGCAATTCTAGGAAATGAAGGGCTGCTTATGAGACATCTAGAAGGTCATGCCCAGCGCCAGCCTATAGAATACATGAAACTCCAGGGAGCCTCTCATTCATACAGCTCATCTCCAACCAGAGGCCGCTCGGAAGGCTGAGTGCTTTACTGAGGCAAGCGCTTTACTAAAGCAAAATGCTTTACTGAGGCCAGAAATCTGTACTATTGGTAAAAAACAAAGAATCGCAGATGGACCTGAAACAGGAAAAGAAGTGGATGGGCCACAAGAGGGGAGCCTTAACTCTGCAGGAGGTACCCCATCAGGAGTCACCTTACGTGGAGGAACCTTATGTGGAGGAACAAGCATAAGCTTGTATTGGTGTCCAGGGGCGTTTGGGAGAATGTGAACGCACCTGAGCCAAATTAGCAGGTCCCCCCACCCGCTTCCTCACCCCTCTCACCCTCTCCCAACAGCCCCTGGTGCACAATCATGTTAGCACCCACCACAAGATATTATAATGTTTTCACAGTTCTCCTCACCCAGCCCCCACAGGTGCTGTCCCTACACCCTAAGCATGGAAGGAATCCTGTATTGCCACCTCTACAGTCTCAGCCCCGTATGCTAATTTCTGCCCGTAATCTACTGAAAGATACTCACTTTGATCCGGAAGAATTAAAAGGCTATCACTCTTTTTGTCAAAGAGCTAGCGGAATGATCTAGACCAGACAAAGTGAAATGAAATGCCTCCAGGGGGCGAACAAGTAAGTTCAAACAAATGAAGCAGGTTGGTTGGGACTGTGGTGAGCCATCCGGAGGCAGGGGCCGCTCAGCACCGGAGTCCTTTGTGGGAACAGAGAGCCAGGACGCGTGTATCTTATGGTGCTCCAGGAGACCCGGAAATCCTGATTTTTATGTGGGGTATCTCAAGTTTAATTGGAATTGATCCAACACGTTTTCAACATTATGTGACTCAAACAAAATGTGTCTCCAGGCCAGGTACTTCCGAGAAGCCCCCAATCCGTGACCTGAGCCAGACTTCACCAACCCTGCTCCACAGCCCATTTTAAGCCAGACTGACTTAAACAGACTCAACACAGAATCTTATCACAATAACAGTAGTTGTTACTTCCTCCAGTTTGGGCCATAAATATCAGAAGGGGGAGTGGGCAGTGCGGGCTACTGATTCTTCCAAAGCTGGCTTGGCGTATCCCCCAAAAGAATCCAACCTAATCCTTCCAGGCTGGCTTTCTCACCTTCCTCTTTTACTGCCCCAACTGCCAGTGAATTTTAATCGGAATAGTCTCCCTGGTGTGTGACCTTCATTTCTGTCACTACACTGTAAGGCTCGTTCTCCCCTCCCTCTGGTTAATAATGGGGCCAGAGGAAAGATCGGTGGCATCTCTTACCCTTGTGGTGTCGATGGCACACTCTCTGCCCTCATCCTGTTCAGTGGAATGTCCATCATCATCCAAGAAGCTCCGCCCTTCTTCCCTCACAGGTGTGTGTAGTACACATAGGCATTTAGTAGCCAAAAAGAAGAGAAGAATCCTGTTTCCTGGTTGAATGGGCCAAAGCAACCACTGGGTAATCACTCTCACCTGCAGAAAAAGCCAGAGGTCAAGTTTTAGCTCCAAGGAAGAAACACACCCAAGACGTTCTAACTCGAACTCAGTGATCTGGGCACTTTACTGATTAGAC
The DNA here is from genome assembly GCF_003265705.2 of Callorhinus ursinus. NCBI lineage: Eukaryota > Metazoa > Chordata > Mammalia > Carnivora > Otariidae > Callorhinus > Callorhinus ursinus. The sequence goes on along the minus strand of NW_027397072.1, from coordinate 14,223,351 downwards.
CCATCTCTTATAGCCCCATGTCATCTCAGGGAGGGGGTGTTCTTCTCCACACACACCCTCCCCCCCCGGGCCATGGAACCATCACTCTCACTGGACACAGGGATAGGGAGGCATCACGGCCCCAGGACCTGACTCACAATCACTCTCAGGCTTAAGGACCCTCAGGTTTTGACTATAGTGGACACTTGGGACATCTCCACTGACCCCAAAGCCAACAAAACATCCAAAGCTAAAATGAGGCACTAGAATTAGAACCGTAGTCATTCACCTCCCACACAGTTTCTTCTAGGAGCATTATTTTCCTGGCTAATTTATCAAGGATATACTTAAAAGCTCCTAAATGAATACATTTTCATCCATTTCAGAGACCAAGTTCTCAGTGTGACTGCCCTAATAGAATTAACACTGCTGCTCTAATTTGAAATCAATAGGTTTCAAAGGCTGGCCAAATTTGATTTTGCTTTATTTGTCCATTGTTGTATTTCACAGATCAGAAATGACTATGCATGCTAGATGAGAGTCCTCCGGTTAAACGTGTGTGTGTCTACGGATGTGTGTGTAGTGTGTATGGGGGCGTTAAGCTTGTACCAAAACAAAAGGACAAATTTACATGTCTCTCTCTGAATAAATTAAAGAAAGCAAAAAAATTTCCAGTTCCCAACAAGGTAAGCCTTGCCTCATGTTGATGCCTCCCCATAGATTTATATTAGTATCTAAGCAGCCATCCACTGATTTTCATGTTTTCCAATCAATGCTAGGTCCTAAAGGGGGCCAGGGGTGGGTGAAGAGGAAGAAGAAAAGATTGATTCCGAGCTTCGGAAAGAAAATGAAAGAAGTGCCTTCGGCTATGTCAGTCATTAAACAAACAATCATTACAGCTTAAGATCTGCCTGGAATTATCCTAGGCGTTGGGATTGCAAACAAGACACAGTGCCTGCCCCCTCCTCCCCACCCCAGGAGCTCCCAGGCCCAGGACCAAATGTAATAAACAAGGAATGGTATCCTACCAACACCAAGGGGGCAATGGAGACGGAGAAAAGCAGGAACACACCGGTCCCAATAATGGCCAAAGAAATCCTTCAATGCATTTTCACCTCTAATAAAGATAGCAAGGAAAGATCCAGAAAAAAAAAAAAAATGCAGCTCTACTCAAAGTGAATTTCTGAGACCAGGACTCTCTTAGCAGAAAAGGTAGAGCAATCTCAACAGGGATAAATAAAATCAGTTCAGGAGCTAAAGTCCTCCTCTTTCTCCTCCTCCTCCACAACCTCCCAGCAACACATCATTGGGTCAGTCTCAAACATTTGTGTGCCACTGAAATGCAGAAATGCACCGTGCTTTTTTTCAAGGGTACAGCACACACATATAGTCTTCCTTCCCCAGTGTAGCACATGTTAAGGGAAAAAGTAAGATTAATCTGGCTGGGAGATAATTAATTAACTGCAAACAGCTTTGATATGACTATATTAATTATTGAAGAAAAAAAATTAACAAAGCACTTAGGCTATTTGGCACTTCTGAGAAACCCCAAGCATTGTTGGGCACTGGCTCATCACAGAAGGACTGGCCCAGGGACAGACTGAGAGGGGAGCTAAGTGTGTCTTTTTCACAGAAACTGTGGGCCCTCCATCAATGTCTGATGAATTAATAACCTCCCAGGCTGCCTTTTTTCTCTGTCTCCCCCCAAACTCAGAATGCCAGTGTTCTGCCTCATTTTCCATCACTATGACTCCTGTCCAAAAAACTAGATTTTTGGAAAAGATACAATACCAGTCAATAAGTCAATAGCTCTCGGTGTGAATTTATGTCAATTCACACCCCTCCGAGATAGAGCATTCACATTCTAAGGGTGACCTTTCCATGTAAAATAATAACCAGCATTTTCTGAGTCCCTACAACACGCCAGAACCTTCTAGGAGTTTCACACACATCACCTCTATCCTCAAAAAAATGTTAACTGTGATTCCCATTTGATAGGACATCGAGGCTCAGGGAAGTGATTTGTCCAAAGTCCCAAACCCAGTGAATGCCAGAGCCAGGATTCAAACTGAGGTAAGTCTGCCTGATGTGACTATATGAATTATATTTGATATGACTATATGAATTACTGAAGAAAAAAATTAGTTGTCGGGGAAAGTTAACGACTGGGAGAAGTGAGCAGAACATGCCCCAAACCAGCAAACTTTCGGAAAGAAAAACGTGTGCATCCAACACGGTCTCCCCTTCCTGCTTAACAATCCCACCACATGGTTCCATTCTCTATGTTCCCACCACCATCAGCATGTAACTGTTCAAAAGAAGACGGTATCGTTTGCAATTTAGCACCTAAGCAGGCTTCTGACTTTGCTGAGTGATTCAGCAGGATGGTGGCAAAACACATCAGGTTCACTCAAGTATTGCTAGCCTCTGTAGAATTCTCTGCACAATAAAAAGGGAGGCCCTCTGCAGCATGCTTGCAATGGACCCTCCAGCTTGGCTATATTTCCTGGTGGGTTGACGACAGCATTCAAAAATGTACAGAATGACTGGCTCCATTATTGAGAGGGAGAAGGTGAAGATTAAGTGGCCTCTTGGACTCTTTCATCATCCAGAGAGCTGACATCCAATCTTGGAATAGAACGAGGAAAATCAAATGGACAAGCAGATAGTACACAGGGGTAATAATAACTCCTGATGTCCATCTCCCAGGACTCAGATTCACAGGACTAAGGTTGCTCTCCAGAAATTAAACTATAAAATCAGTGTCTGAGAGATCAAAACAGACACTTGGAGGGCCACTGCTGCATAGGTCTCGGTCTTACGTACTTGCACAGAATCCTGAGTGTATCTGTTACTGCCCTGCTCATATTCTTCTGAAATGTTGTCACCTCCGTCTACCCGCTGGACTGAGAAGCCTCCAGCTAGGGACAGTGTTATAATATCAGTCTTCATATTCATTATCCCTGTTATACAATGGTGCTTGACACATTTTTATTGAACCAATTCCTCTCCCCCAAGACAAGACTAAAGAGTAAATTAATTAAAAGAATCAATATGGATAATGAAAGGCAGTTGGTCAAGGGAAGCGGAGGCGGAAAGTGTAAAAGATCAAAGTTGGTTGCCCAAGACCCATCCCACCACTTTCCGAAGGAGGTCTCGCCCTGAAGAGGCAGCATCGTCCAGCCCCGATAGGGACGTCTCAAGTGGAATTTTAAGTGTCTACACCTAGAGTTTCAGGTATCATTAGATACCCAAAAACCTCTCCTTGTTCTGATTCTAGACCCCCTGAGGCAACAGAGAGCACGTGAGCATGTCCACTCTGTCCACGAGATGTATTTATCAGTGGAACATAATAAGGCAGGAAGAGGTTTATTTACTCCATTTTCTGTAAGTTTCTATGAGAGTCAATCTGCTAGAGTCGGATCAACTCTAGGACATCTGAAAGTGAGTTTCTGAAGTTGCCAGGCTGCCAGAGAGCCTGACCCTGACCTGGGATAAGGTCACCAGGTAAATAGCACATTTAAGCACCATCCTGACAGCCAGCCAGCTTCCCTGGAGACACCCTGACCTTGCCAACCTCTACAGAAGAGTTTCTCAGCCTCAGCACTATTGACATTTTGAGGCCAGGTAATCCTCTTGCGGGGGGCTGTGCGATGTACTGCAGGACAGTTAGCAGCATCCCTGGCCTCAACCCACAAGAACTTCTCCTCCCTGTCCCCTAAGGTCATGACAACCAAAGTTGCCAAATGTCCCCCAGAGAGCAAAACCATCCCCAGTTGTGAACAACTGCTCTAAAGTAGAGTAAAAAGATCTCAGATAATCAGATACTCAGATTTGGAAGCTGGAAGTTCAGAAGGCTCAGAATGGCAGATTGCAATCATACGTCATCTGCTGACAGGGGCTGGGGATATTCCCCTGGAAACCTGTTCTTCTGGAATTCAGTCATGGCATTTCTGGTGTCAGACAAGCAAAACTTTGCAAGTGAGGAAAGATAAAAGGCAGGTTAACCTTTTGTTGAGACTCGAAGCATGCTTCAGGCAATTGGAGTCTAGAGTAAAGGTTAGTGATTTTCTCTGAGAATCTATCTGATATTTGCTAACATTTTTGGTGCGAGCATGATGCACAGGGCAATGCACACATAGTTTGAAAGATGTCTTACTATAGCTCTCGGTAGGTAGGGGTCCTCTTGCTGACCACACCCACCCCTGACCAAGCTCCAATCGTGTGGACGTTAATTGATGTCCCAAGAAAAATGCAAATACATGTCAGTTTTGTAGTCTTACCCCTATTTATCAATCACAGACTAATTTTCAATAAAATCTAAGAGTACTGAAATAATAGGAATAATAACAAAAGGTGAAATTCGGCCCTACTTCTATCTTGATTAACTAATGAGAGTTGTAGTCTGGGGTTTTGCTTAAATAAAATTAAAATCTCACAATCAGACTGCCATAATTAGATATAGGGTGCCAGAAAAACTGTACTTATATTTAAATCCTATAACCCAAAGCAATCAGAATACACCACCTCCCAGTTGATTCCGACGGTAGACTACTAAGAATATCCCTGAATTACTTCGTTTTTCCAAATTATCAAATTTTAAGACATACGTTAATATGAGAAATCCTTGAATTAACAATGACTTTTTTTTTTTAATTTTGCTCTGTCCCCAGAAGAAAATGAAAACTTCTCAGGGTCTAATACATTCAGGGATTAAAAATAAATTTATAGAAGTTCTGGTCTTTGGGGAGGAAACCAGTAAGTGCCTTCCAAAGCAAAGCCTCTAAATTATATTTCAAAAGTTAATATAAATTACACTTCTCTTGGCCATCCAGAATGAGTAAATCCAATACCACCTCCAGAAATCCCTAAGGCTTGAAGCACGGGTAACTAAACACCACTTTCCTCTCCTCGGGTTCTGTGTTCCTAGACAACCCTCCCTGGGGAACAGAGGGAGACAGCAGGCTACTGCTGAGTCACTGAGTCACCTCCAAAGGCAATATTCAGAAAGGAAAGTGAGGAAAAGCCCATTGGAAGGGATCTCCCTCCATAAGAGGGAGCGAAACTTCGCAGCCACTGACCCCAGCATGGTCATCCCCACACGATGACAGGGCTCTGGGACCACCCCGAGTGGTCCATATGGCTGCCACTATCCCACCAGCCCCAGTAAGGAACTGCCCTGGCTCCCTCCACCTTGCAGGAACCCCTTATAGCAGAACTGCCTGAAATCAGGGGCTCAGGCTACAGCCAGGACACAGGCAGGCAAATCAGCCCACCCAGGGGCCACAGACCCTGAGCTCAGTCTCATCTATCCCCATGTTTTTCATGGCTGATGCATCCAGCGTCTGAACTAGCACAGTGATTAAAAGAACAACTGAAAGCAAGCAATTTTAGAGAGTAGAGGGGAAAAAAAAAAAACCTATCATGCCATGGTAATAGTGATAGAAACAGGCAAAAGGAAACCTTTTGGAGGTCACTGTAGCAATGTGTGTTACAAAGTTGCGGTTTCACATCAGAGACTGTGTCCTGAAGGAATAAATTGGACAAGTGTGCAAGGATGGGTATCCAAGGATGTTCATGGCATCGGTAGTTATTCATAAGAATAAAAAGTCAAAGGCAACCTAAATGTCCATCAATAGGAAAACAGTCAGTTAGATCAGGAGGTAGCCATGTAATGGGATAGTCTGTGGCTATTAAAAACACTGAATCATAGGGCGCCTGGGTGGCTCAGTCGTTAAGCGTCTGCCTTCAGCTCAGGTCATGATCCCCGGGTCCTGGGATCAAGTCCCACATCAGGCTCCCTGCTCGGCAGGAAGCCTGCTTCTCCCTCTCCCACTCTCCCTGCTTGTGTTCTCTCTCTCGCTGTGTCTCTCTCTGTGTTAAAAAATAAATAAAATCTTTAATAAATAAATAAATAAATAAATAAATACACTGAATCATAGGAAGAGCTCCCGTATACTGAATCAGGTGTTTCAATAGGTCTGGGTGTTTGCATGTCTGAACCCACCTAACCCTCACAACACTTGAACAAGTAGTATTTTTACAGGACTCATTTTACAGATGGAGAAACTGGTAAACAGAGAAATTAACTAACTCTCCAGGGTCAACAGCTATTAAGTGATAGCTTCATGGTTTGAATTTAAACAATAATGCTCTAAAGCCATTCTCTTAAGCACAATGCTCTACTACCTATAGATTCATGAAAAGATCATCCCAGTATGCTAAGTAAAAAGAGAAAATAATTATAGTACAACATATGGCATGATCTGATCTTCATAAAAGAGGTCTAACTTTACAAAGGGATGAAGAATAATCTCTAAGAATATACACAACAATGTTAAATGCATTCTCTCTGGATGCTAGAATTTGGGGTGATTTTTGCTTTCTACTCTGTACCTCTCAACATTGTGTGACTTTCTTTGCAAGTATTATGAAGCCCTTATGTAAATAGTCGTTTCGGGGCCCCTGGGTTCCTGGCCTCAGCAGGTTAAGTGTCTGCCTTCGGCTCAGGTCATGATCCCCCTTGGTCCTGGAATCAAGCCCCATGTTGGGCTCCCTGCTCAGCAGGGAGCCTGCTTCTCCCTCTCCCTCTGCCTGATGCTCCCCCTGCGCATGCTCTGTGTGTGTGTGTGTGTGTGTGTGTGTGTGTGTGTGTGTGTGTCAAATAAATAAATAAATAAATAGTCAATTCTTTTTGGAAAAAATAAAAGATCAAAAGCAGCCTTGGTCAGGACTTGGGGAGGGGAAGGGGGAGCGGGATAGACACTTAAGTGAACGTACGGATTTGGGTGAGATAGGACCCTCCACCGACGGCCTCCTTTGTCATCTGTAGAATCATATGCCTCTGCTGCTCATTCACATCTGCTCTGTGGCAGGCACTGTCCCGGGAACTACAGAGAACAAAAGACAACGTGGCTGCTGCCCTCAGAGCTTACAGTTGCTTAGAAGGGGTTAGAGGAGGGTCCACAGGTAAATGAATAATTGCAGAAGATGTCAGGTACCCTGAGGAGGGGTACCGAGGTGCCGTGTAAATTCACAGGAGGTAAGGGGTCCCTCTGGGATCAGGAAGGAGGGAAAACTACAGGAATAGGTGGCATTTGAGCTGAGGCTTGCGGGTTGGGTGAGATGTGAACAAGTAAAGAAGACAGGTAGGAGTAAGAAGGTGGTCCTCCCCGGAGAGGAAAGAATACAGCAAAGCCCTGGGGACTAGAAAGCTCGTGGTATGTACAGAGAGCAGAAAAGAGTTGAGTCTGGCTAATGGAGCCCTGTGACCTAGAGATATTCATGTAGAACATAAAGAACTCTACCTGTACTAGCCACACGTCTGTGAACCAGGAATAACGAAGGTGAGTGAGCGATAGCTTTAGGAAAGGAGAACGGATTGCAGGTGGCCATACAGAGAATCTGCTGAAACAAGGACCATAACTCAAGTCTCCTGAACTATTTAGCCACAAGGAACCAGTCAGAGAGGCATAAAAAAGCTCTCGGAGTTATCGCTGTTTCCAGAACATCTGGAAATTAGAGGCTGGCTTTGGGTACAGCAATTCACCAGGCACTGCAGTGACCTAAGATGCCAAACGGTGCATTCCAGCACTGTCTACGAAGTGCAGACAGTGGCAAGGACAGAAATGTGGGCAACATCTCATGAATTTACCCCCCTTCTCTCTTGCACCTCTCCCTCACAGTGCAGGAAAGCAGGGCTCAGTAGGGAGAATTCAGGAGGTCCTTGAATTTAGATCTAAATCAACTGATCTAGAAAATCAAAGTCTTGATTTTCACTAATCTCTAACCGAAATTTAGTAATTCCTCCTAATAAAAATGCAGGCAGTGGCCCAGGGCAGTAAAAAGCAGTACCAGTGACTTCACCCCATAAGAAATTCCAGGTAATTTCATATCATAGCACACTTGTTCCAGGTCTCAGAAAATAATCACGTCGGTTCATTGTTTCTTTGAAATCACAGTAGTTACAGACCTATTGCTAGATCGTCCTTAAGGAGTTGATGAAGAAGCACATAAATCATAAGTTGGTTTAAGTATTTTGATAACTATATATTTCCATACAGTTGGATTCCTTTATATACTCTGGCTCTTATATTTTGTAGTTAAAAACACTGTTCTGAAAAGGGGGTCATAGGCTCCCCCAGACGTCCAAAGGTGTCCATGGCACAAAAGGGTTAAGAATCCATTAGCTAGAGATCCTGTTAAAATATAAGTCACACCATGTCACCCCTGTGTTCAACTCTTCAGGGGCTTCCATCTTCCTCAAAGCAAAACTCCCTTCCTCTCACTTTACTTACCTGATTTCATCTCCTCCTCTCTCTCTTTCATTCCCAACTAGCATCCTGGTGTCCCTATTCCGTCATCATTCCTGCCTCAGGGCCTTTGCACTGGCCTGATCCCTGCGCCTGGAATGCCCTATCCATAGGGGACTGCATGGCTTGCTTCCCCATTCTCTTCAGGCCTGCACTCAAATGATAGCTTCCAAATGAAGCCATTCGTGGTTACCCTATCTAAAATACCCTGCAGTGAAACGCCCATCCCCCACTCCTTGCTTTATTTTTTCTCCTTAGCATTTATCACTCCCTAAAATATACTTAGAGACATGCACTTTATTTTTTTATCATATTTATTACTTATTTCCCCACTCAGACATGAGCTCCACCATATCCCAAGTGGCTACAACCTAGTCTGACACACAGTAGGTTCTTAAAAGTTATTTGCTGAATTAATTAGCAGGGTAACATTTGTCACATAGCTTGGCTGTGGCTGCTTCCATTCCATGTTGAATTTTAAAGCCTCCCCTGCTCATTGTATTCCTGGGAGAAAAGAAAAATCACGGTAAATGTGCCTGTGAAATTGTGGTCACCACCGAAGAAAGGTAGCTTATTTATCAGCCACTGCAGAGGGAGATGCATTTTTTTCCTTAATAAAAAGAGTTCTCATCAAAGACAAGATAGACAAGGGGCACCTGGGTGGCTCAGTCATTAAGTGTATGCCTTCAGCTCGGGTCATGATCCCAGGGTCCTGGGATCGAGTCCCGCATCGGGCTCCCTGCTCAGTGAGGAGTCTGCTTCTCCGTCTCCCACTCCCCCTGCTTGTGTTCCCTCTCTCGCTGTGTCTCTCTCTCTGTCAAATAAATAAATAAAATCTTAAAAAAAAACCCACAAAGACAAGATAAATTCACACACACACACACACACACACACACGATAAGTTATTAGATCAAATTATGTCATAAAACAAACACAAAAAAGTAAATGGGAAAATTGGTACGTGGCATCCAACCAGCAAAACACCCACTCACCCAGCTTGAAATAGAGGTGACGCTCGCTGATAAGATCATCACAAAGATGCCACCTGGCAAGTGGTAGAAGGAAACGGGCAGTGTACAATCACAGGAGTAAATGCAGGTAGTAAGTCACCGCATGGACCCTGCTCAACTTAACCTGCTGCTGTTGAAATGTACCATTGCCCATTTGAAGGCACTGTTGCTCAAACCAGCAAAAACGCACCTAACACTGGGAAGATCCGAACTTGGCAGGGCTGCCTTCACACACATACAAGGAACCTCATTCCATTCCAGCCCCTGGAGTGCTCTGTTTTAATAAGAACAACCAAAGCTAAGATTGGATTCCTTGTAGTTACAAAATGTGAGTCGAGGACAAAGAAAGTCCTATTTTATATCACATACATCCTTATATAGATATGATCAAGTCACTCACATATTAAAAAGTAACAAAACAAACTCTCCCAACCGCAATTGCTCTTGGCAACACAGCTTCTTGAAATCATTTTTTTACACTCAACCTTCCTTCTTCTTGTGCAATTCTTGCCCTAACACTCCATTAAGCATTTTTGCTAAGGGCACCTCCAGAAGACCAAACCCAAAGCACACTTCTCATCTGCGTGTGACTTACCTGTCCAAGGCATTTGCCCACCTCCCAGCCCCTGGGGGTCACTGATGCCACGTGTCTGACTATTCACTCTTGTTTTCCTGTGAAACTCTGTTTCATCTTCCCAAACCTTAAACCTGGGTGGGGGGGGTGTCACGAAATAAAATACCTTTGGGGGCCATGCAGGTGCCTGAAATGAAAAAAGAGGACATCTGGTCGCTGTGACAAGCTGGAGAGCATCAGCCCCGCCAAAAGGGGACTGCTGTCCCTTATCTGTGCACATCAGGTGGTCAGATTGCCCAGCTTGCTGAAAACACCCACAAATCTTATTTTTATGTGAACTTTCCCGATTTTCTAAAAGTTGGCAATGATTGGTTTTAGTGTTTTGCTATCGTGAGCCAAATCAAACAGATCTGTACGCTGCAGCCTCAAATGGGTGTCACTGCAAACACCCCGGGTTTCTCCTGCCCCTCTGCTTCTCTCCCTGGGGGTTTCGTTGCACTACAGAGCCCGGATGTGCATCTCCAGCCCCGATCTCCCCCCTCCCTTTCAGGCTCCGATACCTGCCTCCTGGACAAGTCCACTGGGACCTTAAAATAAACGTGCCTACACTTTCCCTTCATCCTCTATTCCCAAACATTTCTCAAATTCCTTTCTTTCCTCATCCCTCCTGCCTCTGCTTTAATTCAGACGCTTGGTATTTTTCCATGGTTATTACAATACACTTCTAATTGTCTTCCCTGCCTTAGACCTATCTCCATCCCCTACCTTCAGATTCATTCTCCATTCAAGTTCAAGCTACCTTACAATGTGCAGGCTCCAGGTCCTCTGCTAGCTCCCTTGCCCTTCCTGATAAACTCTGGACCCAGAGTGCTTGAGTCTGAATCCCATCTTCACCACCCACTAGCTGTGTGACCTTGGGCAATTACTTAAGTTCTCTGAGCCTTGGTTTTGTTTTTGTTTTTTCATTTGTAAAACATGGATACTAAATATCACATGCCACATAGAGCAGTCATGAGGACTCATAATAAGATAATAAAAATAAAGCCCTGGGTGGCTCAGTCGTTAGGCATCTGCCTTCGGCTCGGGTCATGATCCCGGGGTCCTGGGATCGAGCCCCGCATCGGGCTCCCTGCTCCACGGGAAGCCTGCTTCCCCCTCTCCCACTCCCCCTGCTTGTGTTCCCTCTCTCGCTGTGTCTCTCTACGTCAAAAAATAAATTTAAAAAAATCGTTAAAAAAAATAAAATAAAAAATAAAGCCCTCTTGGGAGACGAACCATGAGAGATGATGGACTCTGAAAAACTGAGGGTTCTAGAGGGGAGGGGGGTGGGGGGATGGGTTAGCCTGGTGATGGGTATTGAGGAGGGCACGTTTTGCATGGTGCACTGGGTGTTATGAACAAACAATGAATCATGGAACACTGCATCAAAAACTAATGATGTAATATATGGTGATTAACATCACAATAAAAAAAAATAAAAAAAAAAAATAAAAAAAAATAAAGCCCTCTTTGCTTAGCACATAGTAAATGCTCAATTAAATGTGAGCTGTCATTATCATGATTCCTCATCCATTATCCCCACATTCCACAACCAAATCAAACTCTAGAAGTATAAGGAATCCTCCCAAAGTATCCTTGACTTCTCACTCATTTGTCTGCTCAGAATGCCCTTCAAGACTCATATTTTCCATCATATTCTCCAGAACTAAGCCCTGACCCCAGACATCTCCCTGCCCCAAATCCAGGCCCCCACCTACCATTGCCTGCCTCCATCGAGTTTCTAACTTGCTGAACTGCAGTAGAACAATCTCCTGGAAGCCTCCACCACCGCACTGTCAACCCCACAAAAGCAAGGCCTACTTTTCCTTAATCTTTGTATCGTTAATGCCCAGCAAAAAATAATGAATGACTGGATGAACTTCCCTAATTCACAGATCAACCCAGAGGGGCAGGCATTATCATGATCCAGCACTTACGCATGAGGTTCAATACAGTTCAGCCCACAGGGGAGGCAGCAAGAGCGTCCTGCCGGCCTCTCTGGTCTCGGCACCCACCAATCTACTCCAAACCCCTCTGCCTAAACCCCATCAAATTACTCTCATCCCCAATCTCACAGTGTACTCTCCTTCCCAAACCTCCTTGAAGCTGTCCCTTCTGTTCCCTTCTTTTCCAGTTAATTCCACTTTTGTCTTCAAGAAATCAGCTCAAAGATCACCTTTTTCAGGACACTTGCTTTGGTGTACCACATGTGAGAACATGCACACACACACACACACACACACACACACACACCTGATGCTAAATAGGAAAAAAAAATAGGCACATCTCCTTGGTGCTTCCACCCAATTTCTTTTTTTGCGGGGGGCGGACGGGGAGGAGGGGCAGAGGAAGAAGGAGAGAATCTTGAGCAGGCTCCAGACCCAGCATAAGCCCGATGCAGGGCTCCATCTCATGACCCATAGATCATGACCTGACGCTCAACCGACTGAGCCACCCAGGCACCCCTGGTCCCAATTCCTTAGCAACCTCACGGATACACAGTGATATCAGTGTCTGACACATAGCCAACAAGTGGGAGATTTGGGTGGAAGTATGACTGAATGAATGATCTACTTGAGGTAAAAGACAAGGATTTTCCTGCTCAAAATGGAGCAAAGAAGGCCACTTGGGAGTTGCCTTCACATACGTGCCTTCCTGGGGGCTCCAGCACACTGGTATGAGGATGCCTCGCTGAGCTACTGCTTCTCTCTACCCAGTGGGAGCGCCCAACACATTATGACATTTCCAGTGGATTGTAGAAAAGCGCTTATTGCTACTAGAAGTAACAGAGTGCTTTTGCCAAATTATAAATCTCAGTATGTTCGCAAGGAACTCAAAGAACCGAATGTCACTGCTCTAGTAAGTTGCCACAGTGGCTATTTCATGGGGTGAAAAAAAAAAGTTTCATTTAACATTTTAAAAGATATAATAAAATAAAGGTGATCATTCATACAGCATCTAATCCATTATTTGGAAGGTAGAAAAAAATGTTTTCATGCTTCACGAACATCCACATCCAGCTCCTAGAAGCCACCCTGGGAGGAATTTTTTTTTTAACACTTTCCCCAGAACTATCTGCTGTGACTAATTCCATACTTCATCCACATGAAAACAAAATTATAAAATAATGAGATTCCCCAGACAACGCAAGCCAAAAAGCTTTCAATTTTACTTATTAGCATTAAATCTCACACCTCTGTTTTTTCCAATTCATTTCCTAAGTGCACCTTCCATTTCCAAGTTTTCCACAGGAGGGAGAAGGAGGTGGGACAGAGCTGGAGGAAGAACAAGGAGATTCTCTGAAGAGCGAGGTATCCTCCTGAGAGTGAAGTTCAAGACCAAGCCCCAGGAGAGAGCTTTGGGCACCACCTCGGGACAGACTCCACAGTAAACAGGAATGTACACTTGAAAAAATCAAACTTTGTGTACCCTGGAGAAAAGCATGGCTTTCTTTACCTGATTGTCACACTCAAAATCTTCCATGTCTTGCGTTTCCTAGTCAAGTTAGTTTAGCAAGCGCAATTCAAAATAGTTCCACAATAGACCAACCGGGTAGCTTCTGAAAAAGTTAACAATAGAATGTGCAAACAGAATTTTTTTGTTGCTTGTTTGTTATATAAGCTCAGGGGGAGAAAATATGTTGTTGTTTTTTTTTTTCCAGGAGCCACCTAGTTCTTTCATCTGAAATCACAGATAAAACAACACATTGAAATGCTAAAGTTCAAGGTCAGATAACATTTGATGAAAAGAGCTAAAATGTAGAACATAACAAAAAATTTACTTGGCTGCAGATTTATTCTACAGCGGTAGTTCTCAAAATGTGGTCGGGAGACCCCTGCGATTCCTAAGACCCTTCAAAGGGCCCATAAGATCAAAACTGTTTTCCTAATCAACTAAGATATTTTCCTGTTTACTTTCATTCTCTCACAAGTGTCCAGTGGAGTTTTCTAGGGAGTGTATGATGTGTGGGATCACAGACTAAACAAAGAAGCAAGTCTAAGAATCCCACTGCCTTCCATTAAACCAGACAATAAGTACACTTGTAAAAATGTAACACAATGCCACCTTTGCATTGTTTTTGTTTTGAAAAGAGATATTTTTCATAAAAATATGCCATTTATGTTAACATGCAATGAGAATATTGTCATTTTAAATGAATTAATAATTAATACTTCAAAATGTAGCTATTTTAAGATTTTATCTTTTTTTTTTTTTAAGGATTTCTCTATACCCAACGTGGTCAAGGTTACAATTTACAACCCCGAGATCAAGAGTTGCATGCTCTGCCAACAGAACCAGCCAGGTACCCCTAAAATGTAACTATTTTAATTTCTAATATATATATTGATAGATGAAGAGTATGCATTGCAGCAGCTGAAGTCATGGCAGGACAGGTGTTTAGAAAGTTTCTTCCCCTCTTTGACCAAATTCTATTCAAAAGGAGTACAGCCAAAATCTCAGGGAAAAGTATTGCACGCAAGAATAGTAGCTGTTGGTTCGGGCTCTAAGGGAAAGGGTGGAGAGGTTAGCATGAAAGTTGGAGATAAAATTCTTCTCCCAGAATATGGAGGTACCAAAGTAGTTCTAGATGACAAGGATTATTTCTTATTTAGAGATGGTGACATTCTCAGAAAGTACTAGACTGAAACACATTATTATTGTAATGGTATCAGGTGAAGCTGCCCATTCACAGCTGAAGTTGTAAAATCTTTCGTCATGTAAATAATTTCGATGTCTCTCTTTTATAATAAATGAATAGTATCCGAAAAAACATATTGATAGATATAACTCCCATTAACAGGAGCTTGCGGGGGGGGGCGGTTCTCAATAATGTTTAAGCATGGAAAGAATCGGAGACCAAAACAAAGGAATCTCAATTTCTTTTTTTTCCCCAATTTTGTTATCGTGATAAAATACACGTGACATAAAATTGACCATCTTAACCATTTTTAAGGGTACGGTTCTGTGGTATTGAATGGTTATCAGTACCATCTAACTGCCAAACTCTTTGCCTCTTGTCAAACTGAAACTCTATATGCAATTGTTACTTCTTTGCGGTTTGTCTACTTCTATGCAATCAGCGAGGCAGCCCACACCACCTCTGTCCCCTGGAGGGTGTGTGTCTGTGTGCGCGGCATGTGGATCAAGGCCCTGCAGAGAGAACTCCGCCTCCCTTCGACACCACACAATCCTGGAGTTCCACGAAGAACCATCTAGCTTCCCACTCCTTGTAACTTACCTCTGCATTCGCGCGCATTCTGAAACCTAACCCCCGTGTCTAATAATGCTTCCATAGGATTTATTTCTGAGCTGCTGACACTAACTTACGAATGAAAGGTTGTAAAACAGGGCTTGCTTTTGTGCTTTTAAATGATGTGGCTGACAGGAGTGACTGGTTGAAAAGAGCCAAAAGCAAACCCATTGGAGTTTAGGGCCACATTACACAACTGCATCCTGTCTTCTTTGCTTCAAAGCCCCATACAAAGGACACTAGATGACAAGGCAAAATGCACTGCAGTGTCCGCATTTTAAGTCTGGGGGGCGCTGGGAGAAAACTCAGTGTGCGTCACCGCAAAGATGTACCACAGTGACATCTGCTTTCAAATTAGGTCAAGAAGTCCGGAGTTTGTCTTGAGACAAACCATAAGAGACTCTTAATCTCAGGAAACAAACGGAGGGTTGCTGGAGTGGAGAGGGGTGAGGGGGGATGGGGTGGCTGGGTGATAAGACATTGGGGAGGGTATGTGCTATGGTGAGCGCCGTGAATTGTGTAAGACTGATGAATCACAGATCTGTACCCCTGAAACAAATAATACAGTATATGTTAATAAAAAGGAAAAAAAAGAAGTCCAGGGAAACTACATAAAAGGTAAAGTTCTCAGGCAATATATGAACGTCCAACGAGATTCCTATTTTTGCATATCCAGAGAGCCTACCCTGTAGAGTTCTGATTTAAGGAGATGATAAGAGATGGGAATATTGATACCTTTTTACTCTTTGGCAAAGATGGTAGATAGAGGGGCACCTGGGTGGCTCAGTAGGTTGAGCATCTGACCCTTGGTTTCAGCTCAGGTCATTATCTCAGGGTCTTGAGACCAAGCCCCATGCGGGCTCCACACTCAGTGGGGAGTCTACTTGAGATTCTCTCTTCCTCTCCTTCTGTCCCTCCCTCTGCTCATGCTCTCTCTCTAAAATAAATAAGTAAATCTTTTTTTTTAAAAAGATGATAGGTAGGTAGATAGATAGATAGACAGACAGACAGGAGGACACTACCATATAATAACACCTTTCATTTACACTTTTAGCCTGGAGAAGGAGAAGATTCAACCCTGAAATAGCCTCAGAGCTAAATCATGGCCGGGTGATGTCTAATCACCAAGAGGAGGAGGGAGAAGGAGATTTGACGTCAGCAGCCTCATGAAGGTACCATACTTAGAAAACCGGGATCTTAAAAACCCACGAGAAAAACTCTGCCCAGAAGGTCTGATTTACTGACCTCAAAGACAAGAGTGCTGACCTAACTTTTTGCCGGAACCCAGGCATCTCCTCTCAATCCAATCCAACCAACCACAGTCCTTAGGTGCCAAGTTCTCCCACCCCTCTGGCCAATGAAATTCTTTACCTTAAGTAAATCCTAGGAAATGCTCTTAGATTCACCTTGGCATGTCAGTCAGCACTGAAGAAAGTCCAGCGCCAGACCAGTCCACAAAAGAATGAAAGTTAAAAAAATGTGGGCATATTCAAGCCCCATATTTTCGTCTGCTGGCATTCCTTTATCTCACCACCATAATTATTGGCCAGGACAGAAGTCGCATTCCTGAAAGAAACAGCAAATGTCTTAACTGATCTTTGGAATAACTTTCAATTCTATGGTCCTATCTATGGTCTCATTCCACATAGCTAAAAATGGATCATTTTTTCTTCTTTTTTTCTTTTTTCTAAGATTTTATTTATTTATTTAGAGAGAAAGACAAATAGGGACAGAGAGGTTAAGAGAGAGCACAGCACAAGCTGGGAGGAGAGGGAGAAGCAGGCTCCCTGCTGAGCAGGGAGCCGGACGAGGGGCTCAATCCCAGGACCCTGGGATCATGACCTGAGCCAAAGGCAGATGCTTAACCAACTGAGCCACTCAGGCGCCCCTGGATCACTTTTTCAAGGTCCCATCAGGCTCTCTGTGATGTTCATTATTGATCTTTAAGCCGTCATATTCTGTTAAACGTGGGTCTCCAGATGACAGACCAGAGGTACCTCTCTTGCATCTCTTTATAAGATACCCATGGATAAAGAGGAAGACTCTCATGGGATGAGGAACAGCAGGTAAAGAAGGATTCCACTGGGGAGACACAGAAAGTTGGCTTAGCTGTGCCCGGGGCTCTCCACTAGGCTTCACCCCCACATAGCTCAGCAGGGCTCGGCATCTCATCACCACTGTCTCCCCATTTAAGGCAATTCGGAAGCAGCTTATTGGTAATCATCAAAGAGCAAATGCTTAGAATCTCACCACAAATGTTCCACATACCCACTCATAGTTCTCCTAGTTCAGTTTATAAAAACGATCCAAATTAACCCATGTGAATTACACTATTGAAGAAAAACATCCATAGACACATTACCCATTTTTTCAATCATACAATCATCAGGCTATGAGGAAAATAAGAACAAAAACAAAAAGAGAGAAGGACAAGAGATGAACTAAAATTTGCCCAGCAATTAGAGACAAAACCAGAGCTAGGACTCAAATGTCTTAACCATCTAGAAGCTTTAGTGCCATTTGACTCCAAGCACAGAGATGTGGACATGTTGGTTCATTGAGGAGCTGGACTCAGCTCCCTAACCTCAGCACTCTGCGGCTTCCACATAGACGGGCATATCCACACACCCTCTCTGATCCCTTTCAGAGCCAAGCTGTACAAGTGTGGCTTCCACTTCCTCAGCTCCCATTGGTTTCCACTCAGTCTGATCTGGTCCCAACTCTCTTAACGCTGCAGTTAAGAAGGCTCCCAACTGCCACGCCTGAGCCTCTCAAATTATTCTTCACGGTCTTCACGGGCCATCTTGCAGAAATGTAAATTGACTCCTGATACCCCTCCCCCACAAATCCACGAGCTCCTTCCCGCAGCCCCCAGGATAAATTCTAAGGTCCCTACACTGGTGTAAAGGGTGCAGCATGATCTGCCCTTGCCCTCCTTTCCAGCCCCTCTCCCAACCCCCTCCCCTGCCACCCAGCTCTCTAGAAGTTTCTCCAAGGCTCGGTGTGCATCCTTGCCTTCAAATTCTCACACTCCTTCCCCATCCTGGGATTCTCTTTCTCCCACTTACCACTTGATAACCTCCTGTGCATCCCTCAGAATGAAAAGTCCCTTTCTCAGAAAGGTCTTCCTGGATCCCACATCTAACCTAGTGCCCTCCCCACCCTTGTTCCTCTCCCCCAGGCAGTTCTTTGGAGCACCTGGCACTGCTTAAATGTTTGCATTGCTTTGTTTAATGTCTGTCTCCCCATCCACTGCCCACCCCTCCACGCCTGTTTCCTTTACCACAGAATACCCAGCACCTAACAGTACGTAATGCTGGGTAAATACTCCAATCCTTGTGGAATGAATGCTTACACATATTTGTATATGTAAAGAGGATATATATGACCACATAAGTTAATCATTAAGTCAACACTGGTAAGCATCTGCTCGCTGCTCAGCTGAGCTCAGTTGATCTGCTCAGGATGATGAGCAGGAGGCTTTCATTCACGGGGGAACCTCAACAAGCACACTGAAGCCAGCTGCCATCAACATTAACTGCTTATCTGTAACATTATCAGCTAAAAGCAGATGTTAGGCCTTTATCATTCAACACTTGTGCAATTAAAGATCATTTTAAAGGGTATCTACTCCAAGCAAACCGTGGTGCAAGGCTCTGCAGGATTCCAAAGAGAGCAGGATCCCCCTGCCCACAAAGAAATGATAAAAGAGAAAGAAAAATGATCAAGGAAGACAGGGATGGAAATTCTTCTAACTCAGGTTCCGCGTTTGGTTGCACATTCTCAACATTGTTATTGAATTCATCATAATTGGGATTTCTCTCCACGTTTCACATACCAGACTCATGAATGCAAAAATAAAACAACAGCAATAAATACTTTCTCCTCCTCCCCTGCTCCTCCTGACTAGCGAAGAGAAGTGACCAAAAGCCAGCTTGGGGATGAAATTCAAACTCTGCCACCTCCAAGGACCCTCCACATCTACTAAGTTCCTTGTGAGGCAGAGAGATGATGGCTTTGGAGTCAGAAGACCCCTTGCTCTGGCCAAGTCCATGTGGCTCACTTTGCCTCATTTTCTTCATCTGTAATATGGGCTTCCAAACCCCCACCCCACCCACTGCATATCACACTCTGTTACTAGAACTGAAATGAGGTAACCCTGTGAAAGTTTCTGCCAACTATAGCAGGCTATACAAATGTGACAGTTTGTGACTTTCATCAGGACGCAAATATTTAGCATCTTGTATTGACCTGTTTAGTGCTTGTTAATCTTGAGTCTTGAGGTCCACTGTATGTTCAGACTCAAGAGACCACACGTCTTATGGTCTTTCTGCCTCAGTACTAGGCACATGGCACCCACACAATAAATTCTTGTAGGCTGGTTACTTGCTGGCGTTTTTGATGTATTTGACTCAGAGTACAAAAGTGTTCTCTGACTTTTCTGGATTTCTCATCAATAACAAGTATTTTCTCTGGAGATAGTCATAATGTTTACCTAGCCCATGATCTTTATGGTCTGTCTTCCTTTTTCCCAATTATATCGGAAAGAAGACGTTTTTGGCAAAAGTAAAAAGAACACTTTTCCAGTGCAATTTTCAAGGTTCCTCCTAAGGATGAGACAGAGGCTGAAAAGCCACTTGGTAATAGCAAGCCACCTCTATCACTCACTACTCAACAAACCCGGCCTAAGTCCTACTAAGCATAGGTTAGTGTTGGGGCTGTAGGGATAACCAAGGAGAGCAGAATCCCACAGTGGTTCTGCAGTTGGATCACCAGGGAGAGAATCCTGGCTTCACATAGTCCTACTTGTGTGATTTTGCCTAAGTCACCCAGTTTTTCTCTTTTTTTCGCATCTAAAATAGGGTAATGATTGCTACACTTATCTTGGCGAGCACTGTGTAATGTATGGAATTGTCAAATCACTATGTTGTATATTCTGAAACTAATATAATATTGTATGTCAACCATACTTCAATAAAAATTAAATAAATAAATAAATAAATAAATAAATAAATAAATAAAAATTTAAAAAATAAAATAGGGTAGTAATAGACCCCACCTCTAAAGGCCATCATCAGGATGAAATGAGTCAATACATCCAGAGCTATTAGCACAGTGCCTAGTATAGGGTAACAACAAATATGAGACATGTAGATCCTTGTAGCTGAATAGACTGCGACTCAGAGAAGCAAAGTGACTTAAGTCAAGGAGCCATAAAGAGACTGAAATCAGGGCTGGAGCCCAGGTCCTCGAGGGTATTTCACACAAGGGGCACTCCAGAGAATCCACCTTCCTGAAACCTGATAAGCCGGGGCAGTAAGGACACCCACCTTCCACTCTGCCTCCAACTAGGCACCCCCAAGCCCGGCCCCACCCTTTTGGTCTCCCATGGGACTCAGAATGTACCTAGAGGAGTTCCATCTACTCCTGGCTCCCCCAGAAACACTGTGATGAAGAAGGAAAGCCTCACCCCCTCATGGGGTGGTTCTGAAGATTAAATGAGATAATGCCTGGAAAAGTGCCAAGCAGAGTAGCTGGCATATGGTATGCAGCCAATAAATGTTCTCTATTAAAAAAAAAAAAAAAAAAAAAGGAGGAGGAGGAAAACCCTGTGGTGCCTGCTCTCTCCAAGGTGCACACATTCCAACCCCAAATGCCAGACCCAGGGCAGATTGAGATCTCTCTTGGGTAGAACAGAGGGACACAGAGTCAGCGAAGGATTACTGTGGAGGGTGAAATTCACTTAAGACAGAGGAGGTGTCTGGAGTCCCCACTCCTCCCCATCTTTCTTAAAAATAATAACAATAATAATAATAATAAGGAAGAAGGAAAAAAAGCTGGTGCTTTGCTGGCAAAGCCAAGCATCCGAGCATTGGATTTTTAATATTTTAATATTTCTAAACAAAGCAAAAACTGCTTTGCACCCCCCCATTTGCTTTTATACACTTGACCAGCAAAAGCCTGGCTTTGTTACATTGATGAATGGGCTTATTTGGGCTGATTTTCCGGGTAAAAATGGCTCGGACACAAGACTGAATTAAAACAGATCCCACAAATCTCCTTAGAATATTCAGGACGTGCTTAAGCGCTTTAGCATCACCTTCTCCCTACCCCAATATTGACAATCCCTAGTTGTGAAAAGACAAATTTAATATTAGAACACAAGTAAGGAATCTGGTGAAAAAGGAAAAAGAAGAACCGGACCAGAGGGGGAGCAGGTACTTCATTTTGTACTGTGTATCCCCAGAGCGGAGCCCGGGGCCTAGCCCCGGGGGGAGCCGGTTGTAAACGCAAACTGAATCACTGTCCCCACGGAGTTTAGAACCCAGGTGAGGAGTGAAACCGAAATATTACACACCAAGTTCAACCACAAAATCAACTCCACCCTCTTTCACCCTAAACTGTGTGGGGGCAGGTGCTCAGGAAAATGCTTGCTTCCTGTTTACCTGGGCAGGTATTTGCAAGTAGTCTAAAAAGGGGGGCAATGTATACAGTTCTAAGCAAACGGTTGTGCAAATCACTCAAACAAATACATGGAAAAGGGAGGGGAAGGTTTCTGATCCGGTTTTCCTCACCCGCCCCACTCTTCAAAGGGTAAGATAAAGTAAAAAAAAAAAAAAAAAAAAAAAATCTCCAAGAGCGGGACGAACCCCAAGTCCGCTCTCTATGAAGACCAGGCACAACCCCGCTCCATCCGCTCACGATCAGACACCAAACCAGAGCCCCCGGGTTATTCAGGTGGGTGGAGGGGATTCTTTGCCGCACTCCCCCCCTGCCGCGGGCTGCCCGAGTTAGCCTACCCGCTCAGTGTCCCTAGCCGAGATGTGGGGGACACCGCAAGGACGCCAAAGGTGCTCCTTTTCCAAAAGAGACGGGGAGAGACAGAGCGGGGAAGGAGGGGCGGGGTGGGGGTAGACCGAGCCCTGCAATGCGAAAGGCGCCCAGCCCGGCTTGCCGCGGCCCCTGCCGGAAGGTCTGGCTCGCTCACCAGCCCATTCATCTCAGGAGGTCGGGCTGCCACCCAGAGGGGCGCGGGAAAGGGAAGTTCCCGACCCCCCACCACCGAGGCAAACGTGGGGAGTCGGCGGGCGACTCCACAGCGGCCCTGCAAGCCCCAAGCCGCTCGCACCCAGAGCGCGCCGGCAGTCCGTGGGCGCAGCGCTGCGCCAGCACAAGGGCCCCGGGTGCGCTCTGCCCTGCGACGGTCGCGGGGCGCCTGGCACCGCTGTAGGGCAAAGGGGAGGGGAGGAATGACAGGGAAGAAGGCGGGGCAGGCGGCCCGGGAAGCACTTACATTCGCCAGGAAAGCGCCTCCTCTCGAGGAAGAGAAGGAAAGGCTCGGCGGCTAAGGAAACGCCCCAGGGATGCCCTACGCGAAGTGCCGCCTCTCCCCAGCTCCCCGATTCTCCCGCCTCCAGTCCGTCCTCCACCCCGCAGCTACCCACCCCACGCCCAACAGCGGATCCCAGATACCCTCCCTGCGGCCTTCCGAGGGGCCCAGCCACCGCGTCGCCGCCCGCAGCTCGCGCAACAGGCGGATCTTTAGGACTCCAGCGACGGCGGTCTCCGGGAACCGGAGGACGAGGGGCGCCGCGAGACGGGCGCCCAGCAGAATGCAAAGTCCCCTGCGGGCCTAGACCTGCGCGGCCGTGCACTCGTGACCCGATCCACGGGGCTGCAGGGGCAGCAAAAGGTGGTGAAAGTTGCAGGGTCGCACGGAGAAGTCGCCGGAGTGCGCGCGGAGGAGGGGACACGAGCAGGTACCTGCAGGAGTCCCGGCGCCTCAGGCTCGCTCCGTTTGGCGACGCAGCCCGCCCGCGCTGCAGGGATCAGGCCTCGGCGCGCGGCCCCGCGCCCGCCGCGGCGGCGGCGGCGGCGAGGAGAGCCGGGTGGCCCGCCTGGGTCGGTCCGTCGGTCCCGCCCGGCGGGAGCGCAGCGCCTGGGAGCCGCGAATGGGGCGGGGCGGGGCGGGGCGGGACGGGGCGGGGCGGGGCCGGCTGCTCGGCCGCCGCCCCATTGGTCCCGCTTCGCCAGCCGCCCAGCTTCGGGCCCTCAGCCTGCGCTCCCCAGGCCGAGGGCCAGGCGCTCCGCCCAGGGAGGTTGCAGGTTACCGGGCTCGGGCCGTGCGACCTGAGGACGCACGGAAGGACAGACTGGCAGCCTGGCGGGGCGCGCACCCCCGCCCAGACCCGAGTGCAGAGTCACCCCCGGAGCCCCGTGCCCTGTCCGGTGCGCGCCCCTTGCCTCCCACCTACGCGCCCTCCCGGCTGGAGCCCGCAATTCGGCGGGAGACAGAGCACCTCCTCCACGGCCCCGCGGCTCCGGCAACCGCCTTTCGAAAGTCGCGGCCCCAAGCGACACTCTGGAAATTTGCCGGGATTCTCTTAGGAAGTACCGAGGCCCCAACTTGTTTTAAAACAAAGTGCGAAGGAGGAAACAGCCCCGGTCCCGGCTGTTTACCACCAGACCCGCTGCCCGGAGACTCGTGCACTGTGCAGAGCAAGATTGTTTCACACGCTCCATTCCTCGACTTACCTACCAGGTCAGCGAGCGGAAGGGGGACGAGTCGGGTCTCCTTCCCGAAGGATGGAAGAGGAGGTCAGAGGGAGATGCCTTCAGCCCGAGGTTGAGGAACAACCCGGGGCCTCAGCGAGGGCGGCGTGTGGTCCGGAAGGCATGGTCGGCCCCTCTGCAGTGAGCAAGAACTCAGTGAACCGCCCGGAGGAGAAATGGGACGCTCGGGGACCCACCCCCGCGCTCCCCCTCCCGCCCCCAAACTGCAGATTTTTAAGTTGTGCAGACTTGCAATAATTCCTCAGAGCCAGCTGCTCCAAGCTGTAGGCGCCCGGGTGTTCCCGCCCCCACATCACGCAATGGGACAACTGCCCCCAACCCAGCACCTGCTGACCACTGGCCTCAGACAAGCACCTAGCAAGACCACACAGAGTTAAGTTCCAGGCCCTGAGCTGGCACGCGGGAGGGAACAGGAGCAAAGAGATGCATGGAAAAGGTGAAAGGCACTTTTCCTGACCTCATCCAAGTACCGGGTGGTGTCTGGATTTTCTCATTGTTTTTGTTTGATCGAAACCCTCAGTAGGAATCAGAGAAAGGGGAGCAATGTTTACAGTATCTGGTAGGCTTCTAAAAGGGGGTGAAACCTGCACCTTACAGAGAGCTTCAGCTAGAGGAGAGAATAGTAGCAAGCAGGAATGGCAGAGGAGAAGCAGAAGCCCAACACAGTCTTCCCTCAGACACCAGCATTTTCATTTGGCTCATGGAAGGCAAGGTGGGGAGGCAGGTGGCTGGGGAACAGGTGTTTGGGGGCCCTCTGTCCCTAATCTCATTGTTCTTTGGCTCCGCCAAGCCTGTCCCCTCTCTTATGGAAGAGGATCCAAAGCATTTGTCTACACTGTTGTTTGCAAGCCTCTAAAGAAGGTAATTTGCATATACAATCATCATCTTTAGCATAAGATCTAAGATTATTCTTTTTTTAAATTTTTTATTGTTATGTTAATCACCATACATTACATCATTAGTTCTTGATGTAGTGTTCCATGATTCATTGTTTGTGCATAACACCCAGTGCTCCACGCAGAACGTGCCCTCCTTAATACCCATCACCAGGCTAACCCATCCCCCCACCCAGATCTAAGATTATTCTAAAAATATGCTTATATTTTATCAACACCTGAGAAGGATGCTTCTGAATCTCTCCCAGCTGTTAGCTATTTCATCATTTTAAATCACTAAGTTATCCAAAAAGTCCAGCATTGTTTACCTGAGAATGAGAGACGTTCAGAATCTCCAGGCGCTGCAGAGCACATCTGCAGTACAGAAGAGCCAGGGAGCCAGGGCCTTCTCACGGGTCTGGATGGCACCTGTAGACTGGAAGGAGGCACCCCCAATGCCTGCGGCATCTGTGAAAGCTGGGGAACAGGCCTCCCCACTGTGTGCATATGGTAGCGGGGTAGAGAAGGGGCACAGACTTAAGAGAGAGACTGGGGTTCCCATCATGCTGTACCCAGGGGGAGCCCTGTGAGCAAGTCTCTTAATGGTTCAACATGGTGTTTCTTCTTCTGTAAGAAAGTTCCTTACAGGGTGATCATATGAAACAAACGGAATAATACACAGGAAAGCATTGTATGAGTCATAAAATGCATGTCTGTTCCCCAAAAGTTCACCCCTGACAGTTTACTGAGGTTGAGCCAGGCAAAGTGGTAAATGCATTCATACAAACACACACACGCGCGCGCGCGCGCACACACACACACACACACACAAACAGCAATGCTCTCACCCCCTGTATCTAGGGCCTCTTCCTCTGACATCAGTCTTCACAGCCACAGTGCCTGCTCTGATCCATTTAACTGCCTCCTCCCTACCCCATCAAAATGTCCTTATGCCCCATGATATGGCCCATCCCCTTTTCATTAACCATGTGCATAGAAAAGCATCTGGACAAGCCGTACATTAACCTATAAGGGGTTAATCATCAGTACTCAGGCCTCCATGGTTTCCAGGAGGACTCCCAGAGTCAGTGGAGACATCCCAAGCAAACGTGGGCCCAGGGCAGTCTGTCTGCCAGGCTTCTATATTCTCCTTGCTGTGGGCACTCCCTTTGGTAAGGTCTTCCTCTCTTACCCACTTACCCACAGGTCCATGTTCTCCCGCTCCTCTCCCCTCCCAAACCTGTCCCTGACCCTTCATTCTCTCTAAAATCCAAATGACCGAAACCCAGCGGGATGTCATTGCCAGAGGTAGGGGAGATACTAATTTGCTTTTTAAATGGGAATAGGTCTACATGTGAAAATGAAGGTGTTCTCATCTCTGACAGGAAGATGGTGAGTGAGGGAGTATCAGCAACAGTGGTTAACACTTGTTCCATTGGTTCCTCTTATTGGCTTCTCTTTAAACAGCAGTCTGAATGTCACACCAGCCGATCTGAGCCCTTGAAACATTTGCAATTCCCCCAAAGTGCCAGCCTTTTTCATGTCTCCCTGCACTCACAGAGGTCTCCCTCTGCTTGGAATATCCTTCCCAACCAGAAGGCTTTCTTTGCTCAACCAACTAACTCCCTTTCCCTTAGGACACCATTCAGTTCCTAATCACTACCCTCTGAAAAGCCCCCTCTCCTATCCAGGGTTCTGTACCTCCCCTTTATGTTCCCTCATGCCTTTTGCTTCTCGCTTAGGTAGCACCTACCATATTGGATTTTCATTGTTTATCTTCAAATAGGCAATGAGCTCCTTGAACCTGAATTTCGAGGACCTTTAATAGGGTCTGCATGTTTGTGAATTGAATTACTGAAGTGTCCGTGATAGGGCTGCTCAGCTCCATGTGCTCCTGATGGGAACTGATATATTTTATTTCTTCCATCAGGTAAAGAGAAAACATAGGAACCATCACAACAATCTCTGGTTGGATGCCAGGCAGATCAAGACTAAATCTAGTTAATTAGCTAGAATGCTTTTATTCCAGATTATTGCGACCATGATCTCTCTTCTTTCACAAAATTATTTGTATATTTACTTTAAATGTCCTGTTATATTATTTTTATGTTGAAAGTACCTTAGGAGTGCCTGGGTGGCTCATTCAAACTTAGGACTCTTGATTTCAGCTCAGGTCATGATCTCAGGGTCATGAGATCAAGCCCCTGGTTGGGCTCTGTGCTCAGTGCAGAGCCTGCTTGAGATTCTCTCTCTCCCTCTCCCTTTGCCCCTCTCCCATGGTGTGCATGTGCATGCTCTCTCTCTCTCTCTCAAATAAATAAATAAATAAATAAATAAATAAATAAATAAATAAATAAATAAATGAAATCTTAAAAAAAGAACACAAAGAAAAAATAAAGTGCCTTAAATATTTGTGGTCTTCAAGTCCAAAGACTTGAATTCTAATCTGCCTCTGCCTCTCAGCTCAGTGATAGCTTCTCTCTGGCTTTCTGTTTGGGTTTGGACAAGATGATCCCGAAGGTGTTTGCCAGTTCTAAAAGCCTTACAGTTCCACACATAAAAGGATATCATTTATAAATTACAGAATATGGCTTAAGTCTCCAGGCACAAAGGAGTCCTTTCTTCAGGTCATCGGAGGTGTCCTCTGAGGACTAGAGCATTTCCCAAGATGAATGCCATAGAACACCTGTGTCATAGTCAAAAGACTTTGGGCAAGGACATTCTACATTCCACTTGTCAGTATTCATAATAATATACTTCAGCATAATAAGGGCTGTGTCTGAGAGGTCAAGCCATTAAAATACTCCAAGGGATGGACTTCCAGGGTGCTCACAATCTGGCTGAAACTTACCCCTTCACTCACATTCCTGGCTCTTCACACTTTTCTCCCCACCTCACTCATTCCAAACATCCTCCCCCACCCTGTCGCACACACCTCCCACTCTTAACCTTCCAGCCTGACACATTAGATCCATCTTTCCATTGGGCTCATTGTGTGCTCTCTGAGCCTTGGCCCTGCCTGCACCCTTTTATCTATAATGCTCCCTTTCCTACCTGGCAAGTGCAAACTTAACCTGCAATATCATTATCACCCATTCTTTGAAGCTTTCCTTGACCCAGAAATCATATTTAGTTATTCATTCTGCTGGGCTCCATCATACTTCGTACAAAGCTAGTTACAGTTATGCTCTTACAATATGGTCACCTGTGTAGACTGAGTCTTCTCTATTAAACTGTGGGCTCCTTGAGGTCAGGCACTCTGTGATATTACTCATCTCAGTATCTTCAGAGCCTGGTGCATTACAGATGCTCAGTGACTACTTTAAGAATAAAAAAGTAGATGATGGATGGATGGATGGATGGATGGATGGATGGATGAATACATAGGTGGTTGGGTGGATAGGTGGTTGGATAGATGGATGAACTAAGGTCTTCAGACCTCAGGAAGAGTACAGGAAAACAAACTCAGAGGCACCAAAGACCAGATGGGTCAACCTCATGGATTTTCCTCCTCTTGGGAAGTTCTGCACCTATTTTAATAATCCTCCATACCTGTGTTGGAACTTAGGGTCTAGCCATTGTTTCCAACTAGAAGACAGAAAACTTTCTCCATGGCAGAGACTGCTAGGCACAACCCCAGGATCTTTTATCTTCTGTTTCTTCAGTAAAAATATCCCCAATGTTGAAGAATGAAGGGGGGAAAATTGGAGGGGGAGACGAACCATGAGAGACGATGGACTCTGAAAAACAAACTGAGGGTTCTAGAGGGGAGGGGGTGGGGGGATGGGTTAGCCTGGTGACGGGTATTAAAGAGGGCACGTGCTGCGTGGAGCGCTGGGTGTTATAGACAAACAATGAATCATGAAACACTACATCAAAAACTAATGATGTAATGTATGGTGATTAACATAACATAATAAAAAAAGAGAATTCTGGATTTTAGAAGCTAAAAAAATAAATCCCCAGTGTTTACTTGGATCATAAGGTGACCAACCCTTCCTGGTTTTCCTAGGTTTGTCTCACTTTAAAAAACTGAGAGTCCAGTATCCCTGGCACCTCCTTGGTCCAGACAAACCAGGACTCTGGTCAACCTACTAGACACATTGAGGCCCAGGATAAAGTCTACATGGCCAAGCCTCCCATGCCACCAGGGGAGAGCACATGACTGAGTTCTTTCATGGATGGTGGTAGAAGTGGCTTATTCAGTCTCTGGGACAGAAGGAATTTTCTATTAAAATTTCTTTGGAAAAAAATCACAACTTCTTTTAACAATGATAAAGGGGAGATTCTACCACATCAAGATAGAGCAAGGAGAAGAAACCAAAGGATCTTTCTGGAGGAGCAAGATGGAAAGTCGGTGCCCTGATGTCTGCTGGGAGATCACTCTCTCGAATGCACCCCACTCTTCCTCTTCCTCCTTAAATGCAGCTACAAATACCCATGAGTGTTGGGCACCTGCACTGACTTCATGTTTCTTGCCTTTTTCTTTTTTTCCTCTTGGTTGCAGAGAGTTAGATCACTCAGCGTCCTCGGGTATGGCATATTGTCAGCAGCAGCACTCACAAAACCTCTCTCCTGTTTTTGTTGTTTATTTATTCCTTTATTCCCCATTCCACACTTGCATTGCCAGCCCACCCTCCATACGCAGCCATTCTAGTGTGCTTACTGATAACCTTCTGTTTCCAGATGTCCTTGTAGAAGGTTGTTTTGAGTGCATGCATTTTTAATTTATGCAAATGGAAATGTGTCCTTTATCTTAATCTTCTCGAGTGTTTCACTCCACACTGTGGCAGTTTTGACCTCCATCCCTGTTTGTTGCTCTGTGTGCATCTGGTCTGCTCCTCTTCTTTTCTTGTGTGCACCATCCCCTCCTCAATGACAGGTGCCCAGAATGCCCTACAGTCTCCCACCACCACAACACTGAACTGGGTATCCTTGCACATGCCCCCTTATGGACCTGGGAAGAATTTGAGAGGGTTGTACACATCCAACAGCAGGATTGCTGGTCACAGGGTCATGGACAAGGTTGATAGAAATATTGAAATACTTATATACCGGTTGGTAAATAGTCCTGCCCTAAAGCTCCCTGAGTATCCTTCCTGTTGTCTCAGCCCTTCTCCCGGATCCCCCAGAACTTCCCACCATCCTACAACTAAAGCGTCAATGTCTGGCCCAACTAGAATGGACAGTCTTTCCAGCAGTTGTTAAATATTTGGACTCCTGCCCCTGGATATGCACGTACTTGACTCAATGGTCCCAGTCCTTATTTCTTCATAGAGCAATAACAACAAAAACAAACTTACCCGAAGAATTCAGTCCAGTTTCTTGTCTATCTTTAAGGAATTCTCAGAGCTGCAGAACTCCTGCTGATGTTTCCATCCACATTACAGGGGTTGTATCCTACCCCATGCTCTGTGGGGACGTGGGAGCCAGCAGACTGTGACCACTCTCAGGGTCAGCCCCTGAGCCTGCTGTGCCAGCAAGTGAAGCACCCTAGACTCAACCCCCTGAGTTTGACCTTGGCTCTGTTCCCCTCTAGCTGTGTGACTTGGAGCATCTCCTCTCTCTCTCTGACCCTCAGTCTCTTCATTGGCTAGATGCTCCCTGACAGGGTGGGAGTAGGTTCAAATAAGATAATGATATGATACAGAGCAATATAGAGGAAGGAAAGAAAAAGGCTCTTGGTATCCAACTCAGCATAAAATTAGCTGTGTCACCTTGGCCCTCCCCAGGTCTCTGTTTCTCCAGTGTAAAATGGGGATAATTATACACTATTGTATCCCCAATTATTATGAGATTCCATGGGCTGTCTTGACACCTTTGAACTTCACAGGACCCCTGAGGCTTAGCCAGGAGTTCTCCTACTCTGGCCAGATATGCCCCCCACACAGGGGGAAAGCCTCCCCTGCTGGAGAGTTTCTCTATTGACTGGACCAGCCTGCACCTTATCTGGTCCTCAACTTAATGAGTTTTGCCTCCCTGCCAGCCTGTGGAATTATTCAAACAAGCCAATCACATCCTCCTGCAGGAACCAAGAGGCACCTCATCCTTCATCACTATAAAGCGTGCCCCCTTAGAGCTCCTGCTGGTTCTCTCTGCTCCCAAGCGTTCCCAAGTGGCCCTGTGTGATGTGCAGCATCCTCCCCGCCATGGCTGTGACTCCATGGGACTAATAAACTGCTGACAGTCTCATCTGTCCTGTGTCGGCTGTCATGTGTTCAAGGCTCATCCTATTTATGGCAAGAACCCTCCTTTGCCAACCAGGTGACTAGGAGGTGATAAGAACAGATACCTATCTCAAAAAAAAAAAAAAAAAAGAACAGATACCTATCTCAAAGAGTTATAAATCTGGGACCTTTCCCACTTCGTGGAGCTATTATATAAATGCCATATACTGCCAATCACTGCAACACTTTAATCTGAGAGAAAAACAAAATTTATTTGTGTGCCAGTGTGCGTATTAATGCAAGTGATCCTAATCTCAATGGTTACAAAAAAAATACTTAGTATTAATAAATATTACATGTACTATTTTATTTAGCTCTTAAAGGGGTCATGAGATTTTTTTTTAAAATGGAGATAGGAGTATTATTATTTATTTATTTATTTATTTTTAGCTTCTGAAATGCCAAGTTTTGTGGTGGTGCTGCAATGCATGGCAGGAATTTTTCATAACTCCCTTCAGGAGATCCAAATCAATGTTTGGGCTCAGTCATTGTGTGGCTGAAAAATAGGGAAAATTCTCCTTTCTTATAAACTAGCAGCTGGCTTTCTAGGACAGCAAATCTGTTGTACAAGACTCAGGCCCACATGTACCCTCATTCACACACAAAGACATTGAAATGCCCATACCCGCATGGGTGTACATACACTCAGGAAGTTACATGTGTGCTTTACACACACGCACAGCCACACACAGGTACACCCTTGTATCCACACACAGCAGCACTCTCCAGCGGTTCCTTGAGACTGTGAAGGCCCCAGATTTCTCCTTCATCAGGGGACTGAGCTATCACTGAGTTATCATTTTCAATAAACTTGTCCACTAGGCTGGCTGTAGGATGCTGAGTCATAAAGAGCAAGGGCAAGAAAGCTTGGTAGTCGATCATTAGCCATGGAGCTGCACTCAAGGAGAAGCAGGAAGAAGGGGGTCGCCTCCCACACACTAATTCAGGGTCAGAAGGAGAATCCTGATGAGCCAGGGGCAATCTGGTCATTATGAGGGCTCACCCTCATGGAGGACACTTCCATGAGAGGGTAAATTCAGCTCCTCCTCTGTCCTCTGTCTTCTCTCCAGGGCTGCTCCTCTCAACAAGTTTATCAGTTGACCCAATCCCTGCTTGTATATGTTGATGTCTCCTAGACCTCAAACTCCAGCTCCGATCCCAGTCCTTTGAGAGGCTGCTCAGAGCTGCACATTGTGTTAAGGACTTTGGAAAATGCAAAGGTGAAGAAACAATCTCTGCTCTCAAGATTGAGCATTCTATGAGATAATCAACTGAGAAATAAATATGGAGAACCAGCTCTAAAAATGTACGGATAATTACAGGAGTTGACACACGTCTCAAATAACACTTACTACCTGTAGAAACTTGGGAATAATAACTTCCACCCTCAGAAACTTGTGAGATGTTTATTTGGGGATTTCCTTCTGGTGCTCAGCAAATCTTTCTTACTCAACTTCAATTTTGTCAACATTTCCCATAGAACCCCATCCAAGTCTCCATTCTAAGCCCTGGAGTGTCTCCATCCTAACCCAACTCCCAGGTCTCATCCTTAACATGTAACCTGGCCACCTGCTTACTGAGATGATAGAGGTTGCAGGAGGTGTGGTCCCTCACCTTCCATCTTGTCCACCTCGAAGTCTCTCCAAGGCTGACACATTTTCTCTTTTACTCCTGCTTTGAGGAAAGGTGCTTATACCCAGGTACTCTGAAGAGTCAATATAATGGTCACCAAGAGAAGCAAGGCTAGAGAGAAAGAGAGGTTTTTTAAAAGATTTTATTTGTTTATTTGAGAGCGAGAGAGAGCACAAGTGAGGGAAGGGGCATAGGGAGAGGGAGAAGCCGACTCCCCGCTGAGCAGGGAGCCTGACACGAGGCTCGATCCCAGGACCCCAGGATCATGACTTGACCCGAAGGCAGACCCTTGACCGACTGAGCCACCCAGGTGCCCTGAGAAAGAGAGTTTGCGTAAATGATCACCAAGGAACGAATTACAACTCTAGAATGCATGTCGCTGTGTAATGGAAATATGTAGGTTTCAGAGCTGTATCCAGGCTGTACCACTTACCACCTGTTCATCCTTGAGCATGTGACTCAAGTTTCATTTATTAATTCCTTCAACCAACATTTGAAGGCCTACTGAGTGTCAAGTGTACTAACCACAGCTACAATTTAGCCATTGTAACATGGGGGTAATAATACTACTAACTACGAAGTCTGTCTTGAGGCTTTGGGGCCCCACCAAGCACAAGAGGGAATAATAAGTGTGAATTATCTTCTTCTTTCCTTCCTGGCTCGTAGCACCCACACTCCTATTCTGTATATAAAGAGGAATTCCTCATAAACAAAATAAATTTCTAGTTGGTTAATGAGAAGCATCAATATAAATCCCACATAAACTTCAAAGTATACCCTTCTCTTCTCACAATAAAGTACTAGGTTGTGAGCAGCTAGTTGAACAACATTCTCATTCTATGTAAACCATCCCGGGGCTGAGTCTCTGAGTCCTGCCAGGTGATGACAGGAAGGACCCCTTAGGCCTGAGGGCTGGCAGCATGGCTTCCAAATATGCTCTCCCTGATGATCAGAAGAGCTGTGTCATCATTCATTCAATCCCCTAGTCAACAAACATTTTCCGAACGTTAATATTACACCAGGATCAATGCAAAGAACTGGGATTATTGAATGTGAATTTCAATGACCTAGACTTACAGGTGCAAATTTTTTATTGTCTTTATTTCTCTATCTCTGACAGCTCTTGAGAACTCATTTCTGCATGGCAACCGAAAACGATATTGGCAATTCCAGGTAAATCCTGTGATTCCTAGCGTTAAATTCTGTAAAATCAGCCTCCCCTCCACCCCCTGCCTTCCCTTATTCTCTGAGGTCATAGGTGTGATCTGTGGAGGCCTGTGAGCATCACCCCACCACGGGCCTCTGCTGGGCTGGGTTGCCCAATGTTTGATAACTCATCTTACCCCATCACGCATTATTGATTTCCATGTTTTTGCTGCGCTTCTTGAGTTCACTCTGTTCCCACATGGACTTGACCCTAGTGCTTTGGGGCCATCACCCCACCTTCAGCCCATCTGCAGTATCACTGCAGAGTATAAAATTCCCAGCCCCATTTCTTACACCACATGGGACGTATGGCACCCTGTAAGGTCCACTTAGGCCCACATTCCCTGATAGCTTACTCAGTGGTCACTACTCTGCCTCAAACGCCATGCTGGGAGCAGATCTCTTTATATGGCTTCAAATATGGACTCTGGTATCCTTTGCTCTGGGATTCTTCCAAATTTACCTGGACTTTTCCTCCCCTTCTTAGGGCCTCCACCAGCATTCCGATCGAAGCTCCAAAGGTCTTCCCACCATCTCTCAGCTTGCTCTATCAACTCTAGAAAAACTGGTTTTTCATGTATCCCCTTTCCCATTTACTGTTTATGCGAGAACCTTAGCTCTTGAGCTTCTATAATTAATTCCTTTCTCTCAAAGCCATGGATAGGAGCGTCAAGAGCCTATTTTGCAACTCAAAAGTCAAACCCTGATGTTTCTTTCTCTTTGCAGCCCTATAATCCTAATCCTAGCCTCTAACTAAATGCAGAGAAGATTACCTATAAAAACTGTGGAAGGGGGAAGCACTCTGATTAATATTTTAAAACATTATCTTACTACATATTAACCACCCATGGTTCCTATCATTGAAAATCTCATAATCAATGGGAAATTTTCACCAGACAGCAAGTTAAGCCAATTGAGCGGATCTAATATAACCTCCAAAGATTGACTGTGATTAGCAAACACTGGTTTGTAAAGTAACCCATGGATTTAGCTCTGTCCCTATCCTTACATTTGTGGGGCCCTGACAAAAGCACAGAGAGAGGTCCCCTACCCTTATCAGATACTCTTGCCTTCCCATTCTGGTTCCTTCCAATAGTGTAAAGGAGTCTCACACTCATCCTAATGAACACATCAACCCACCCATCCAAGATGTCTGTAAGGCCTGGTTTCAAGCCTGATGTACCAAAAGGCTTTTATTTTCTCAGGGGCATCATCATTGGAGACCACGTTTAGGTTAATGGCATGGCATGGGAGTTCTGTGGACCATAAGATAGTGTAAATACAAATCCCAAACCTAACTGTGAAGGTAGAAAAAAAAAAATTATTCCACCCAGAATCCAAATTGAAACAGACAAGCTTTCTTGTCAGCTCCATTTATCAAAAGGTGGATTTTTTTTTTCTATTCTAGCCTTTTCCTAGGAATTTAGTCTTCTGTGCATTTGGGCTTCATGGAAGGGTAGTAGGTACTTCCTATATCCATTGGATTTCCAAGGTTAGTCAACTTCTTGACCATCCAGAATGCCCTTGATTCTTGCTCATCCCAAAGTGTCATGATCTTCTGGACTCTCATGAACTCTGTGAGCAACCAGGAAATTACTCTTTGATTAAATTTATCAGTCACGTTTCAGTTAGTAGCCGCCAGGCGCACCATCATATCCACCACCAGAAAGCCCTGTTTCCTGCTCCCCACCCCATTCTGCATCTTGAAAACTTCTTAGTGAGGAATTTGCCAACAATTTTTCTTCCCTATATTGGGCAGGTCTGAGTGACATACCTGTGACTGATGTCTGCCCAGTCTCCTGCCTGGCTGGTATTCCCAGGCTGTCAGCCATGGCTCCTTCTTCGAGAGACCAATCCCTTTGCCATTGCAGATGGCCTGCAGTCTCTCACTGGAAGTGATGCCAATGGTCTGGTGGTAGGACTGGTAGGACGGGCATCCTAAGACTCTGCACCTACACCGGGCTGATGATCAATGTGAACACCGACGATTGCTAGAGCTGGAGCCCAGGGTTGCCCCACAGCACCCAACCTAGCTTTGATATGGCCCTAACAACCTATGTTATTACTAAAAGCTCCACATTATCAACAAGGCATTGGACTTTGCCTTTAGATGAGTGCCGCAGATTTCACAAATACAACAAATGCTCTTCCTCATCTTCTCCTCATAGAACACCACCTCCAAGCCTTTGAAGTGGGTATCAGTGTTTAATCTGAAAGGTTCATTAAGGTCAACAAACTTAATGTAGAATCCCGTCTGGGCCATTCCATTAAGGTTCAGGTTGCTTCTCACAGGCCTCCATTCATCTCTCTTCTGAGCAAGCAGAGAGGTGGATGATCCAAGCATCCATGGCAGCCCTGCAGGCTCCCGGGCAGACTGTCCCCTGGTGAGAAACCTGGAATCCTAGCTTATTCTTTTCAAACTGTCCAAATTCCCCTCTGAACACTATTCCTGACTCATTTAGTTCTCTCGGTTGGTAAGCCCGGTTCACTTAGCGTTGGAAGAAACCTTTCCTGATCAGAGCTCACTCCCAGTTCAAATGTCTGCCATTTATTTCTTAGACATGCTGGAGAATTCACTCTTGTCAGAAGTGCCAGCCCTGTCTCCTTGGGGCAGGCTAGCGCTCAGAGAACCATTTCTAAATGATCCTCCAAGTCCTTCTTTATAAAACACAATAGGCAAGCACCATCAAACGGTTCACATTCCTAAGCATTCTCTCAACTGGCTGCTGCTAGAACAGGGCTAGCACTCCAGAGAAGACCAAAGTGAAAGAAAAAAAAAAAATCAATATCATCATCATTGTTCTAAAAAAAAATTAAGGCCATTCCTTTCTTTTCTTCCTCAACCATGAGTTCATCTAGTAATACTCACGTCTAAAATCTAACCCAGAAAACCACTGACCCACTGCCAAACAGACTAGGGTATTCCAAACCTGGGGACACTTTTAATCCATTTATTTAGTGTCCAATAATTCACACATATTTTAATTTTTTGGATTTTTTGTACTCTAATATGAATGGGGTTACATAGGAATTTCAAGACTCACCATAATGTTATTGATTTTTTTATAATATGCATTCTTAAATCATTGTTTTTTAAGTTTTTTAAATCATTTTGTTTTTATAAAACAAAGCATCTTCTTGTTTTTTAAGATTTTATTTATTTATTTGAGATAGAGAAAGAGCGAGAGAGAGGGCACAAGCAGGGGAGGGGCAGAGAGAGAGGGAGAAGCAGGCTCCTGGCTAAGTAAGGAGCCAGACATGGGGCTTGATCCCAGGACCCCAGGATCATGACTTGAGCCAGAGGCAGACGCTTAACCGACTGAGCCACCCAGGAGCCCCAAATAATTGCTTTATGATAGAATGTTTCTTTCAGAAGATTTTCCAAATATTGCATGAGACATATTTATACTAAAAAAATTTTAACTGGGATATATATATTAGTCAGTTCAGCTGCTATAACAAAATACCATAGGCTGGGTGGCTTAAATAACAGACTTTTTTTTTTTTTTTCTCACAGTTCTAGAGGCTGAAAAGTCCAAGGTCAGGGTGCCAGTAGATTCGTTTCCTGGTGAGAACCCTCTTCCTGGCCTGTATAAAACCACCTTCTTGCTCTGAGCTTATGTGGCCTTTCCTGGGTGTGTGCTCTGGAGAGACAGAGAGAGCTCATCCCCAAGTGTGACACTTATAAAGACACTAATCCCATCATGAGTGTTCCACTCTCAGGACCTGACCTAAACCTAACTACCTCCCAAAGGCCCCATCTCCAAATACTATCACTGTAGAGGTGATGAATTTTGGGCAATCACAAACATTCAGCACATGGCTAACCACACACACACACACACACACACACACACACACACACACACATGCATATATACATGTATGTACATATATACCTTTTGGGGTTTTGCTAAATCTAGCAACCCATCTCCTACCAGTGCATCCCCTGCGTGGCCCCTGCCCACCCCCACCCCCAACTTAAGCACACAAATCCATAGCCTTAGGGAACTGGTAGCATCCAACACCACTGCCCTAGAACCTGTCCCTGTTCCCTATGTGACCACCAGTGATTCCAATGGCAGCTCGTGTCCTCCTACCAACTCTGCTATATTGCTAAAGAGCTCTCCTCTCTCCTAAAGGAATCCAACTTTCTCTAAAATACCCGTGTTGAATAACGTACATTTATAAATTCTCTGCATGGGTCAGAAATTTATTTCTCACAATTCTGGAGGCTGGAGAGTGGAAGCTCAAAGTGCTGGTAGATTTGGTGTCTGGTGAGAGCAGGCTTTCTGGTTCATAGATGGCTGCCTTTTTGCTGTGTCCTCACAGGGCAGAAGGAAGCCAGGTAGTTAGTGTCAGAATTAAATGGACTCATAGGATACCTAGTTAGTATCCACAGAGAACTGGAGACTTGCTTGGAGAGGAAAACCCATACATTTGGTGTCAGAAGTGGTATGAGAGTGAGAACTGCTTCATACAGAGTTCCGTGTGGGGATACAGGGACGAAACCACACGCATTCCTGTGATTTGTGGTCTCAGGGGTACGTGGTTTCTCCGTGCATCAGGCACTCGGGAATATAGCTCAGCTTGCGCCATCTTGCAGGCGCCCCACATGGGAGCACTGCCCACCTAGCCCAGGGAGACCACCAGCCAGAGGTCCTGGACTGGGCACTGGTGGCAGGAACTGAAGAGGAATGGAAGAGTCCGGTCTTCCGTGTGCAGGGACTGAGCAGTAGGGGTCCTGGGAGCCCTTAAAAACCTAGCCCACAGAGGACATCAGAGCCCACTGGTGGCAGTCAGCAGAAAGAGGACTGTATGTGTCCCCCTCAGCTGGACTAGAGCTTTATCCTTCATCCAGGGGCGTGATCACTGCAACTCACTCCATCTCACGCTGGTTCACAACCTCTTCCCAATGCCACGTCCAGCCACACCACATTGGCAGCTTGAAAGTAGCCATGGTGGGACATTTACCCCCCAGAAATAGGCATATGCTACAAATCAGGGAATCTTTTCTGGAGAGCTGGTCATTCGATATTTACCAGCACACCTCCCCCCCCTTTCCACCTCCCTGCCCCACCTTTCTGCTGGATTGAAGAGGAGATGAGGCAGGAGAAGCAAGGAGGATGAGAAGGGGAGGAGGAAAAGCAGAACATGCTCACTGCACTCTCTAAGGCTGTTGAACATGGCAATGGCCTCAAATGGCTGAGGAGAAGAGCTCAGAATCTCAGATGAGCCTGGCATTATAAACTGGGCTGCACTAGCCTTAATAAAAGAAAATAACCAGAGTCTATGAAATCTGCCCAGGACTAGGGACCTGGAGTCAGACACACCTGGGAGTGGAGAGGGGGGACTTGTTTCCTAGCCCATTCACTCCCCCACCCCCTTCTTTCTCCAGGACCGAGACCTCCAGCAGGGAGGGAGGAGTGGGAAAAAAAACAATCATTTTGTGGGTGTGGGGGAGGGGTGTGATTTGGGGTCTTTTCTTTCTTTTTAATGAATTGGCCACTGCTGTGGTCCTCTGTTCGTGCTCATGGGTCTCTGGTTCCCACCAACTGGCCGGTGATGCTCTTGGGTGACTAGTGTCCTTTGTGGGTGGAGATGAGAGGTGTGCCCACCTCGGAGGACCTGACAGCATCCTTCCCCATACGCCACTAACGTGAAAGCTTCCAAACCAGATCGCTGCCTCTTCATTCCCCACCACCAGCCACTGCCTTTCACAGTGGAAGCCCCTCCCCATTGATGGCCGTCACAGAGGGCAAGCCTGCGTGCCTCAGGGCCCTCCACGGTACCCAGAGGTCCGTGGAAAACTCATCCTTCTCACCACACCAAAGGGTGGCAGTAGAGACTCCTCTGCAGTCTGTCCCCAGGGCTCTTCCTGCTTGCTCAGGATGGCTCAGCACAGGACTGCAAGATCCCTGCTCAGGCAGGTGGCCAGTCTCACCTTTGTGTAATGTCCTTCCTGAATCTCCCGGAGCTTCCCGCTTCCCAACTGGTGCCGGGCACTTGCCTTTGCTGAGGGACTTGGCCCTTCCACTTTGGTTCCCGGAGATGCATAAGAGCCAAGGGAAAAGGCCCACTCAACCCAGTAAAAGCAGGAGGGAGGCCTGAGCCTGAGACACACACCCTCAGACCTGAGACAGTTCTTCTCAATCCCAGCCTCGTTCTAGCATGTCGCCTTCCCTAAATGGGGCCAGCTAATGTACAAATGGAGGGCGTAAGGCACATTTCATTCCAGTGGGGTCCTTCCAGCAACTAGGACTGTCCGCGGCTCTCTGGGCTCTCATCCTCACCGGCGGTTCTGCGGCGCCTCTTGAAAACCATTAGAGAGGCCCGGGCGCCTCCCTGTGGCCTGCCTCTGCCATTGCACTTGCACAGGATTGCCGCCTCCCGAAAATTTAAAACGCTCAGACCTACACACACACTGGGTGTTATACACACCTAATGAATCATTGAACACTATATCAAAAACTAATGATGTAGTATATACTGGCTAACTGAATTTAAATAAAAAATAAAGGAAAAAAAATAAATAAATCTTTAAAAAATAAAATAAAATTCTCTCCAAAAAAAAAAAGAAAGAAAAAGAACCCTACACAGAAATTGTTGCATTACCATTCTGCCGTATTTACTTCGAGTAGGCTTTCCATTATCACAGAAAGCATGCGGATATATATGCCTCTTTTTTTCACTTAACTTCCCAAGAGGCTTTCATTTTGCTACTCTTGGGCATTTTTTAATATAAAAAAATTATTGCACAAAACTATGAGGTAATTGCTGAAATACTGAGAAATAATCACTTATATTACACTCCATAATTCTCTCACTGTCTGTCTGTCTGTCTCACACACACACACACACACACACACACACACACACACACACATTCAGAGAATCTTTATTCTTTCAGGTAGGAGGTGGGGATGGAAGGAAAGAAGGGAACTCCTTACACGTTTTCCTGAGTGTGTGTCCATAGTCTGCAAGGTGCTTTTTACATGAGAACTTTGTGACACAGGAAATCCCTACTTTACCGATAAAGAACCTCAGTTCAGAAGTGTTCAGTAACCTTCCCTGCTACCGCTGAGGGCGGGGGGGGGGGGGGGGGGGGGGGGGGGGGGGGGGGTCTTCCAATAACATCAGCTGGGACAGCTTCCAGAGCTGTTGATCAGTTTTACACGTTCAACCAGAAAGACGTCAGCTCTCCCACACTCCCCGCAAAATGGGCACTGGAGTCATTCCTGGGTCTGCCTTCTCTTATTCTCAGTAAATTCTTCTCTGTTGGCTTAGGACATTCCAAACTCCGGGAGTTCTCCCACCATCCTACTTAAGCACCTGTTCCAGCAGATGTGACCAGCCAGGAAGTCCCACACTGAGTGAAGAAATCCCTCTGTGCTCCCCATAGTCCCCAAGCCCTGGCAGCCAGACCTCCCACCCCACCCCACCCCGCCCACGAGCATCTGCCTAAAGCAGAACTATAGTCCAGCAACCAGGGGGGCCCTCATGGAAGGAAGTGTCCTTTAATGAGAAATCAGTGTCCCAGCTAACAGTGCCTCAGAGATCATCCAGCCCGACTAACTCCTTGTACTTATAAGGACATGGAAGCCCAGCAAGGAGAGGGGACTTGACCAAAGTGCTCAACCCATTAGGGCCAGAGGCAGCTCTGCAGCCAATTGTGGGTCTTAAGTGAGTGTCTTAAATGTGAAACAGATAAAAGGCTCAACTTCCAGTGTTTGGCCCATCACCGGCAGCAAATTTAAAACCAGAGCCCATAACACATTGATCAGGGGCAGCTGCTCCCTCATCATCTACCCGGCTGTAGACAGGGACCGTCACCCATGAACTGGTCCCTGAGGCTTCTCCCACCACTGGATGCCCAACCTGGGTTAGCAGCCGAATGTAAATAAGTTAACAAAGAGCGCCGATCAGCGCAGGTTTCCTGATTGTGTCCCACGAGCCAGGTCTGTTTTGGAGGAGGTCATTGAGAGGATGTGACTGCTGGTGGACCCCTCGACCTTGACCTGGGCCCCTCGAGCTTGACCTGGGCAACCGAGCTTGACCTGGGCAACCTGACCTCCTCAACCCCACCCCTGTCCTTGGGATGTACATTCAGCCCACCCTTTCCCACACTAAGAGCTGGTTTTAAGGACGCGGACTTGAGAAAGCAATGGGTTGCTGGGAGCTTCTGGACAGTTAAGGCCCCTATATGAAATTTCAAGGTCCTGGTGGATCGGTGTGGGATCTTCTCATATTGTGGTGCCCAGGAGAAGCCTCAGACGTAAATTCTCTTGTGTAGTAAAGCTGCCACTGGAATGGCCCTCCTCTCTCCCTGCCCTCTGCTCATGGGGCCAGTTTCAGATGTACCCATGAAGCTCCTGAGGATTCACGCCAACAGCGCAGAGGCTAGGTTACCAGTGGGTGAGCCATGAGCGAGAAATTAAGTGTTTTATTCACCCCTCCCCACCCCGCATCCCTGGTCTCTAGCACAATCCCTGGTAAATAGTGTAGGTCCTCATTAAAAGGGTTTTAGTCCATAACATATTCTTGCCATGGAAAAGTTCCCATTCCGGTGAGTAGAGAAAGGCTTTGGCGTGCACAAACATATTCAGGATGACTCATGTCCTGGCTGATTTCACCTAGTCCTGGCCAAACGCCTCACGGGCCTTTCCTGGTTACCCATTTAATTTGCACACTGGACCAAAAGTGGCAGGAAAAAAAATTTATTTGGAAAAATATATCTATTCTAGCTCATCCTAAAGTTTTCCTTTTCGGCTCAACAAAACCAAAACCTTTTCAGTAGAGATGTCGAGTTTAGCAAATAAATATGAAAGATGCCTTGCTAAATTTGAATTTCATATAAACAATGGATAATTTTTTACTATAAGTATGTCCCAAATATTGCAATATTCCAAGTATTATCTGAAATGCAAAATTAACAAGGTATCCTGTATTTTATCTGGAAGCCTACTCTGAGGCCTCTACTGGAGTGTTTGTGGAACTTTCTGAGGGAGCTGAAGGCAGGCCTTAGGAAAGAACCAGAGAATGGTGGGGCCTCCTTGGTTCTAGATCCTGTCTTATTGCTGGGAAGGGAGGAAGGACAGCTCTCATGGTTTCTCCTGGTGATTGCAAGCCCCACTGAGGGCAGTTCCATGCTGATAGGCCAAACAGAAAGCAGAGCTTGTCTGCAGAGATAAGGCCAAAAGGCTGGGCTTCTTGCTGTAGCATGGATCTATATCTTGTGAGGTGAGCAATCCTACCAGGCTCTTATTATGAGTCAGAGAGAGCCGCAGGATCTCAGGGTTCTGATCATCTCTCTCTCTCTCTCCTTCTCCATCTCTCTCTCCTCTCTCCCTCTGGGTGTGTCCATCTGTGTATGTGTACGTGTCCATCTCTCTGTCTCTCTGTGCGTGTCTGTCCATCTCCATCTCTCTGTGCATATGTGTGTCTCTCCCCCCTCCCCAGACCCTCTTTCTCCGACTGTATGGTAAACGTCTCTCAATACTGTTCAAAGCAGAGAGGGGAAAGCATTGGCATATAGACTTGACGGTAGGATTTGTGCTTTTATGGCATGTTAATTCATCTAGGAGCTTTGGTTTTCAGACATGGAGCCACTACTACATGTAGGTGATAGGGTTCTTCTTGTCCACCTGGACATAGAGAAGCTAAAAGTGGTATGCAGAGGCTCATCATCCCCTTGACGTTGTTCCACACACGCCAATGTAGACTTGGTGACTCTGGAGCGTGTGGGGAGCCTCACACGCATGACCCTGGAGGTCGCACACAGCAGAGACAAGTAAACTGAACTTCCTGCCACTGATGAGTGTAGCAGCTTTGACCGTTCTGGAGTCTCACGGGGTATGGGGAGTCCTAGCAGCTCTCCTTGGTTTTAACCTTGTCAAAGGATTGCATATTTTGTGGGTAGAGCTCAAACCTCCTGTTTCTCATAAATCCCTGGTACTTTCTGCCTTTCTTAACATTAACCAGCCCCATTTGCCAGCTGAAGACTATTATTTCACTGGGACCTGGACCTCTGGCCATGGCATGACTGTAGATTTCACATTGGAATGGATGCATGCATGGAAATAGTTGACTATTACCAATAAGAAACAGCTGTTTGGGGGT
The DNA here is from genome assembly GCF_003265705.2 of Callorhinus ursinus. NCBI lineage: Eukaryota > Metazoa > Chordata > Mammalia > Carnivora > Otariidae > Callorhinus > Callorhinus ursinus. Next base: position 14,179,553 of record NW_027397072.1, on the reverse strand, counting down.
GGCTAGCCCTTCAAAAAGGAGCTACGCACCTTATAGAAACCAAAAAAGATTATGGGGAGCACTTAGACTTGAGTTTGACCCACCTGTGTTCTTTACCAGCTGGGTGACCTTGAAGGGGACTGACATCAAGTCCTTCTGTGGGCTGTTCACAGCCCCCAAAGCCCAGCAATCAAAGGGTGGATTTCTAAATCTAGGAATATTTTTTCTTCCTATGAAAACAATTTATGAATTAAGAATGAAAACTTGTAGAGTTTTTTTTTATCTTCCCCACAAAACTAACAAAGACTGTTTTTAATGATAGGAGTGCTAATTATAAAACAGTTTGAATTTGTTACAAAATTCATATTTCTTGACCTTGGGATACCCCTTAAAAGAACACGTATATAGATTGAGTATAGAAAATATGATTATATAAATATTATGGCATCATTAAGGGAGGTTAGAAATCTCAGACTTTAAGATTGTTTAGACTATGGTGTCTCTTCATCATTAAATAGTCATTAAAATACTATTTAGTCAAAGAGGTTTTTAAATTACAAGAGGCGGAATGCCATTTGCAAAAAGAAGCAGACTATTTCCCATAAAATTCTAAGATATAAATTTTGCATAGAAAATGCAAATGGATTTATTTTATAACACTCAGCAATATAGCTTAGCTATTACAGAAACAAACTTTAAAACAAATTGTCAGGATCCTAACTACTTGTGGTTCTTGGCAGATTTGAGGCATTACTTTTGCTGTTAGATCAAATATTTTCTATGAGCAGCTCTAGATGATGTTAATGTGGACCCAGCTGCAGGCTGCCCTGTGGGTAACAGACACCAGGTTGTTTGGATAGCACGTGAATATCTGGGGTTTTTGGCCTGTTGTACTAGGTAGGGACTATTCCTGTACTGGGGCTCTTGGTCGCATTCAACAGACCCCCAGTTCTAAACAGGTCAACGGAAGTTCTTCATTCAGGAAACGGAAAACTTCACAGTTAGAGCTAGCCTTGAGGTATACCCAGCTTGGCCCTTCCTTCATCTTCTTCATTCCCAGAAAGACCTTCCCTGTTGTGGTGAAGATAAACCTAGAATAGTTTGGGGTCCTCTCCTTTATCTTTAAAGATAAAAATGGCCAGGGGCGCCTGAGTGACTCAGTCGTTAAACGTCTGCCTTCGGCTCAGGTCATGATCCCCGGGTCCTGGGATCGAGCCCCGCGTCGGGATCCCTGCTCGGCAGGAAGCCTGCTTCTCCCTCTCCCACTCCCCCTGCTTGTGTTCCCTCTCTCGCTGTGTCTCTCTCCATCAAATAAATAAATAAAATCTTAAAAAAAAAAAAAGATAAAGATAAAAATGGCCATTTCTGTTCTTGGAGGTTCCCAGGCCATGCAGGTAGTATACATCTGAACTCCAAAGTATGCATCAGGCAGAGTCATGGATATACTTCCATAAGGCTCCAAACACAGTTCTATGACTAAACATTCATGGTATAAAATATACTGAATAATTCTGTAAATGCTGTTTGTCAGTTTTCAGTTTTTAGACTTGACCTATAAGTAGAGCACAGAACAACTCACTGTAATTAGAGAACAAAATTTATATGTTCTAAATCCTACTGATGTAGGGCGCCTGGGTGGCTCAGTCAGTTAAGCGTCTGCCTTCGGCTCAGGTCATGATCCCAGGGTCCTGAGATCACCAGCTTGGGCTCCCTGCTCAGCGGGGAGCCTGCTTCTCCCTGTCCCTCCCCCTTGTGCATGCTCTTTCTCGCTCTCAAATAAATAAAATCTTAAAAAAAATAGAAATAAATCTTACTGATGTAAAAAAGTCATTAAGAACAATTAGGAGGGCGCCTGGGTGGCTCAGTTGGTTAAGCGACTGCCTTCGGCTCAGGTCATGATCCTGGAGTCCCGGGATCGAGTCCCGCATCGGGCTCCCTGCTGAGCAGGGAGTCTGCTTCTCCCTCTGACCCTCTTCCCTCTCGTGCTCTCTGTCTCTCATCCTCTCTTTCTCAAATAAATAAATAAAATCTTAAAAAAAAAGAAAAAGAACAATTAGGAGATGCAGTGCTTGAAACAGGTAAATGCCAATTTCTTTGTCTTTCATAAGGCATTTAAACTCATAGGGCAACCTCTAGAATAAAAAAGTATAGTAGTTGTCTAGGCAATGAGGAAAGCTAGTTTGACTTTGCATTTTCAGTTTGTCCATACTGTTTGAACTTTTTTTGTTGTTGTTATATGATTAAACACTTCATAATTCTATCATCTCGAGACTGAAATAAGGGCACAAGCTTCCTTCCGTGGTTGAGCTGGGATCTCTGCCTCCAGAATGAATCACTTATAGTGAACCCAGTCTCTGACATCATGAGGCGCCCCTTGCCCCCCCGCCACACCACTGGGGAAGAAAATCAAGTGCAGCTAACTCTCCTCCACTAAGCTTGCTGATTCAACTTGTTGACAATTTTTTTTTTTTTACCAGAACTCCTTAACCTGAGGGGAAAGAAACGCATTTACTCCATCAGTCGCTGTGCATGGAACTTAATGCCATCATCCCATTTAATCGTCACACCTGGCCTGTGAATTACGCTTGGTTCCCCTATTTTGCGGATAAAGACTTCATGAACTTTGTGACTTTGGAGACATTGCTATGTTCCTTCACTTACCCACCGGGCTTCTCACTGTCTCAAGTTCTCAGACCACAAAACTGGAGCCCAGAAGCTGTTCTTCTGCTTTGATACCCAGTCTGTCTGTGCAAAGCCTGGCTGGGAGAAAGGGACGTCACCTTGGAGCCCAGGAGCACAGCCCCCGAGGTGCATGCTGGGGCATCCCCCAGTAGCCCATTCACCTTGGAGTCCAGGAGCACAGCCCCCGAGGTGCATGCTGGGGCATCCCCCGGTAGTAACCCATTCGCTCTGCGCTTGCCTTTTTGCAGTCCGGGACCATGTCGGCAGGATTGCCTGCTGGCCCAGAAATAAAAGTTTTCTGAATGGATTCCTTGTTTCGCAGCAAGCGGGCCTCCCTAGCAGCCCAAACATCTGTCCATGACCTTCACAGTGAGCCTGAGTTGCGGGGTAACCTAGAGAAGCTGGGTTTGGAAGCAACGACTGGATGTCTGGCGGCTAGGGAGGCTTGCCTGCAGCTTTGCCACAAAGAAGTTGGGCAGGGCATTCCCCAAGTGGGGGAAATAGCATCTGCCTCCAGCTTCTCCTTCCACAGTTGCGCTGCTCTCCGACTACTGAGTCCTTGGCATTGGGACGCTTGCCTCAGGCTCGGGGAATGGAAACTGCCATTCCCTCCTGGTATTTAAAATCCACACATACACACACGCACGCACGCACACACACACACACACACACACACTCGCACAACAAGGCCCTAGCATTTCTCTGACACCTTTTGCTCCTTTCAAGTAGAGCCCTTCATAATGGCACCTCCTGGTCCCTCCGGCCCCCTAGGGGCCTACTTTGGCACCTCCAGTCTGGCTCACCCACCTCAAAAGGAGGTGGGCAGGGGGGCACCAGAGTAGGATGGACTGAAAGGGCCTCTATCACGAGAACCACAGACCCCAGGGAAGTGACTGGAGCATCGTATTTGGTTTCATATACTATTTAACCCAGCTAGAATTTTTGAATAGGTCCTTCCCAAACACGAAAACTGAAAGATCAAAAGGGGGAAGCATTCGTACGTTCTTAAATCAGCTACAAACAGAGAAAGAAATCTGTCCCTCCCCCTTTCCCGGAATGAGTTATTTTTAGTGTTAATCACAGATATTTCCGGTGTTCAGAACTGCCCTGAGCAATCAGTCCTTCCTCCCATAGGATCATCATGCTCTAGTTTTACTTTCGGGTTCTTTGTGTGAAGGAGGGTAGCACAGGAGAGAGGCCCCGGGGGAAGCCCTTTACTAGCCATGGGCCCCAGGTCACTTGCTTGACCTCTGTGAGCCTCATTGCCTCATCTGTAAAATGGAGATAATGGCAACTACCTCACAGCCTTGCTGGAAGTGCTAGGAAGTGGCAGGCACAGGGTAAAGCGGTCTGTTAGTGGCAGGTATTCACTGAAGTGAACATTTGAGAAACAACAGAATGCTGGGGGACTGATCAGTATTTCAGAATGATGTCTTTTGCGCTGGCTTTTCCAGAACTTTCCAAAACTAGGCCCATCGTTCCCTTCCCACTACTCCCGGCCCCTCCTTCACTCTACTCTTCAGTTCCTCTAAGAATGCTCTTCCCAGGGGGAAAGACGAACCATGAGAAACAAACTGAGGGTTCTAGAGGGGAGGTGGCTGGGGGATGGGTTAGCCTGGGGATGGGTTAGCCTGGTGATGGGTATTAAAGAGGGCACGTTCTGCATGGAGCGCTGGGTGTTATGCACAAACAATGAATCATGGAACACTACACCAAAAACTGATGATGTAATGTATGGTGATTAACATAATAAAATAAAATTTAAAAAAAAAAAGAATGCTCTGCCCTCCCTCCCCTCCCACCCCTGCAGCCTCCGCTCTTACGTTCTGTAACCCTTCAACCCCTCCATCCACGCTTCTACTCTCCAGAGAGTATGCCTCCATCCCCAAAGTTCCTGCAGACTCACTGTCTACACCAGAGTCTTTCTCCTCAATCCCAGAATCTTACTCCTCTACCACTAGATATAAACTCCCAAAGAGGGGCTCCTGGGTGGCTCAGTTGGTTAAGCGTCTGCCTTCAGCTCAGGTCATGATCCCAGGATCCTGGGATCGAGTCCTGCATTGGGCTGTTGTTTCTAGAGAAAGAGGGAGAGATATAGAGACAGAGAGAGACCACAAAGAGTGGGAGGGGAAGAGAGGGAGGGGGAGAGGGGAGGGGCACGGAGGACTCCAAGCTGAGCCCCATTTGGGGCTCGATCTCAGGACCCTGAGAACATGACCTGAGCCGAAACCCAGAGTCCCACGTTTAACCAACTGAGCCACCCAGGTGCCCCATTGGCCTGGTGCTTTCACTGGGACCTGGAGAAATAACCACCCAAATTAGCCCAGGAGTGAGAGGGGCTTCACTCAGGCTGAGTGGGCTTCCCCACAGCTTGAAGGATGTTCTAACCCTCAGCGTCCAACCCCTGCTTTCCTGTCGGTTCTCTGCTCCCTGCACCTCCAGACTGACTCTGTGCTTCAGCCAAACCAGCCCACATCGGACTTCCCAAATCCTGGGGCATTCACAGGCCTCCCTGGCTTTGCACATGATGATGCTTGTTAGTATCCTCAAACTGAAGTTACTTAAATGTCTGCTAATTAGAAGTGCAGTAAAAATAGTGATGGGAGGCTCCTGGGGATGCAAATTCTTGAATTATGAAGGGGAATAAAATTCTGTTCAAGGGTTTAGGATTTCATCACCCTACCCGACCTGCAGATGTTGATTGTTTCCTGTGTGCACACTGATTAGACTTAAAAATTCAGAAAGGTTGCATGCAAAACCCACCAAGAAGAAATGTACCATAGAGCACATTTTGTTGTTCTGTCTTTATGAGGGTGCCTTTGGGGGCAGGCTTCGGGGCATGACTAATATCCTCAGGAGACTGAAGAGTTTAGCCCAAAAGAACCCGACGAGGAGTTTAAGAATTTGAATTCTGAGGCTAGCTCTGTCATTTACTAACAGTTGTGCTATTTCGTCATGATGAGCCTTAATCTCCTCATCTGTAAAATGGACGTAACAGTCCCTATTCAACTTCATATGTAATGAGGTATACATAAGAATTAAGCAGGATAATGTGAGTAAAGTGCTTTGTAATCAGGAAAGCAACACGAAGACACGCCTGGAGTGGTAGTAAGGGCCTAGTGGGCAGCATGACGGCCGCTGCTAGGTGGCACTATTTTAGATAAGCTTTCACCTCTGCGTGCCTCAGCTTCCCAGTCTGTAAAATGGGGATCACTTTAGTCCTTATAGGGTTGTTCAAGTAGCGATCTCTCACCTCAGAGCCATTAAAATAGCTATTTCATGTACTTAGAACATTGCCTGGGGGCACCTGGGTGGCTCAGTCAGTTAAGTGTCTGACTTTAGCTCTGGTCATGACCTCGGGATCCTGGGATCAAGCCCCGCAGTGGGGAGTCGGCTTTTCCCTCTCCCTTTGCCCCTCCCTGCCACTCATTCTGTCTCTGTTTCTCTCTCTCAAATAAATACACAAAATCTTTCTAAAAATTTTTTAAAAACCAGTGCCTTACCACGAGTAAGCACACAGCAAATATTAGTTGTTGTTGTTATTATCATTATAATTGCCATTTTCAGTTTTGTTATTTCGTGTCTCAAAGAAACTGAAGGAAAAGAGTGTGTAAGCTTTAGTCCCTGAGAATAGGTATTTCTTGAAATCTAGTTTACCATACCTCTGGAGGCATACAAATGCCCCAACGTTGTGACGAAAGCCCCACACTTTTCTCACGTTCCGTTTTATAAGAGAGAAGGATCACGCTCTGCATCGTGTAGGGGGAGACTAGAAAGGGTATCACAGTTGAAACTCTGCCCGGATCTATATAAATCCTAATAAGTTTGTTTGGACCATGCAAATGCGAATGTAAGCCTTTTCAAACGAGAGCATGGGCTGGTGGGAAAGGCCGGAATGCAGACTTTCCTGTTGTTTGTTTGCGTCATTCCTGGCAGATGGTGCTTAGAATTGCCACAAGAATGAGTCAAGCAGAGCTGGTGGAACCCTCGGCTAGGCACCAATTACGTGACCTTGGGCACGGTGACTCGACCTCTCTGTCCCTGTTTCTTTATTTGCAAAGTGAGTTAATAATAGCCATGTGCTATTGTTAGCTGTCAAGTCCGAAGGAGAAAAAGTATGTAGAGACCTTGGCCCTGGGCCTGACGCCTCAGATGATGAATCCACAACTGTTGTTGGCTATGCTGGGAACGGCCCATGGGAGTGTTTCTTACAGCTTCCCCGACCTCAGCCCTGCCCTCCTCCCCTCTTCACTTGATGGAGAAAAATGGAAGTCAACAGAGTTCATTTGCAGAAGAACTTAGGGGGAGAATCTGCTAAGGGAAGGAGGGTCAGTGGTTTCCAAACCCAAGAGACAAATAATCGTCTTTTTTCCCCACTTCCTCAGAAGTTCTTTGCTTCCTTCTCACAGTTTAAGGGCCTTTCTGGAACCAAAATATTAAGATCAAGTCTTTCCAGTTACTCTAAGAGGCATCATTTTGGCTTCAATATGTCATTTTTTGAGGTAGACCCCTCTCAGATCGCCAGAGAAGGACAAGAGGAGAGTGCCGAACTCCAGCCGCCTCCAAGCCAGCCTGGGGTCAAGGCCCAGCCCTTTCTGGAGTCTGGAGTGTGTCTAGGAAGCAAATGACTCCTCAGAGTAGGCACGTACTAAGCTACTGTAACAGGACCCTAAAGGCAACAACACCCGAACTCACTTGCATATGCATCTTCTTTTGCTGCTTTTTTTTTTTTTTTTTTTTGATATCCTGAAGTAAAGGTCATTCCGTCTACTTGTCAATTTGCAAAGGATCTCCCCTACCCCTGCTATGGCCTCTCTCCCAATTAGCTCATGTGGCAGATACAAGAAGAACAAAGAAACCTCAGCCTGGTGTGAATTGTGGAACACTTTATTGAACACAAATGAACAGAAGTCAGGTTTCCTCGGTGGTTCATCCTAGGTGCCAGCAAGGAAGTGAAAGGAATTTTTGAGGAAATGTTGGGGGAAGAGGCAGAAGTTCAAAGGGAAATAATTTAGAGGACAAGAGGAATGACAGTCTCATCAGAAATGCTTCTGATGGTTGAAAGAAATAAGGGAAGAGATGGGAAGCAAAGACACAGTCGAGAACCAGGGGAGCAAGCCTTTGCGGAGAAAGCTCTCCACTGCCCAGCCCACAGTGTCCTGGGGTGAGCTAGAAGGAAAGGCTGCGTGACTCAGAGAAGGGCCCAAGCTTTGGACTTAGAGCTGAGCTCTCCAGCTAACTAGTCAACCATGTGCCACTGGCTAATCGTGGGGCTTTGCGCTGTTGAGCTAGCCCAAATCTTAGTTTCCTCATCCTCAAGATGGGACCAATATTACCCAGCTCCTGGCATTGTGAGGAGGATTACTGAAATAATAAATATAAAAATCTGACCACCACATAGTAGACACACACAAATTGCAGTTCCCTGTCCAAGCACCAGAAATAACTTCTTCTGATTTATGCGCCTTGCCTCGGCCAGCTACTTCTAAATGCTCCCTAGAGGATTCAGGGACCTGCTCCACCTATCCTCCCCCAGGGGAGGCATCTTCACTGGGGATTGCTGCCGGAGTCAAATGCTGATGCAAAGCTGCCTCTCCTGGACAGGGCTGCAGCTGCAGAGCCAGCCGGGGGCAGACTGCCGCCATGCTGAGCTCATGTCTGTCTGACAGGACCCAGAGCCAGAGGCCCCCTCCCACAAAGCTGTCACCTTCTCCTCATTTTCCAAATGCCTCCCCTCCCGTGGACACCTTAGGGGTCCTGAGGGCCAGCCCAGCTAGCAGGTGAGTCTGGGGTTTTCCAGGTTTTTGGAGAGTGAGGACAAGCAACTCCTCTAAGTCATCCATAGCATCCGGTCCCCAAGGGCAACCAAAATTACCCAAGCTATTTATAAACCCTTTTTAATGCTTGAGCTTGAAAAAAATCAAAGCCAAGAGCATCTGGGTCCCAATCTTTTAAAAATGGCAAGGAAAAAATAAATAAATAAATAAAAATGGCAAGGAAAATAGCAATTAATCTAAAACCTGACCAAAGCTAGACATCCCCTTCCTCACATTACTATCTTCTCTGATCCTCCCCCCCAACACATGAAACCACACACACATCCACACAAATACACATACAGATACATGTGCACAAACGTACTCTCTCACATGAATATCTATACATGCACAGGGCAGAGTCCCTTGAAGAAAATCTTGATACTGTCCAACACTTTCTAGTTTCTTCTGTAAAGCACCAGAAACAAATATATGAGTTGATGAAGGTTTGTATTCATAGAATGACATTTTAGCAACTCTGCCCCACCACAACTCATCACTCTTGATGACAATATATACTAATTCCTCAGTTGTAAGAACACTAATCAGAAATAAAGTTAGATTCCTTCTTTGCACTATAGATGAAAATAAAATGCAGGTGTATTAAAGATACATACGGGGCACCTCGGGCTCAATCAGTTGAGCATCCGACTCTTGATCTCATCCAGGGTCTTGATCTCAGGGTTGTGGGTTCAAGCCCTGTGTTGGGTTCACACTGAGCATGGAGCCTACTTAGAAAAAATAGCGCATAACATTTATTTTAAAAAAAGATACATATACAAATAATTATGAAAATATTTGAAAAAAATCAGAATGTTTGGATAGCTTCGGGACTGGGAAAAATTAAGCAAAAGGAAAAAACACATAAGCCAATAAAGGGGAGAGATTTGATCGTCTAAAAATGCAAGGCTTCCTAGAGCAAAAAATACCATAATCAAAATCATAAATATATGATACCATAAACAAGGACTATCAAAAATGATAGATCGGGGAGGGATGGGGTGGCTGGGTGATAGACATTGGGTAGGGTATGTGCTATGGTGAGCACTGTGAATTGTGCAAGACTGTTGAATCACAGATCTGTACTTCTGAAACAAATAATGCAATATATGTTAAAAAAAAAAGAAAAAAGAAGAAGATAGCAGGAGGGGAAGAATGAAGGGGAGTAAGTCGGAGGGGGAGACATATCATGAGAGACGATGGACTCTGAAAAACAAACTGAGGGTTCTAGAGGGGAGGAGGGTGGGGGGATGGGTTAGCCTGGTGATGGGTATTAAAGAGGGCACGTTCTGCGTGGAGCACTGGGTGTTATGCACAATGAATCATGGAACACTAGTATGGTGATTAACATAACAATAAAAATTTAAAAAAATGATAGATCGGGAGGAAACATTTTCAATGTGCATAATATACAAAGAACTCTCCCAAATTAACAAAAAGACAAGTAACACAATAGAAAAATAAAAAAGAACATAAACAGGCAAGTTACAGCAGAGGAACCAAAATGGACAAAAGTCCCATAAAGTAAAAACAAAAAAAGATGCACCATCTCAAATAATAGATGGGGAAATTAAAATTAACACAACAGTGACCTAACCATTTTTTAATCCATTAAATATTGGTCATATCCAGTAGGACAGCTGGTTCGGTTGCATAATATTAGAGGGACTGTAAATAACTGTAAACTTTTATAAAAGTCATCTAATAGTCTTTATTTAAATTTAAGTGCATACACTCTCATCCAAGAATCCCATTTCCGGGAAATTTCCAGGCTACTTAAAATATCTGTGGATAAATCTAGTTGTCTGCGATGTTTGTTACAGCATTTTTTTGTAACAAAAAACTGAAACAACCTAAATATTATTCAAAAGATGACTCATTAAACAAATATTGCAACACCTGTGCCTTTGCACATGGAACCTCTGATACCCACTTCGCTCTACACATGTGTGCCTCAGAGCTAGCCTGCCCTTCTCATTCCTCCTCTGTAAAATCAAGGTAAAAATGATACTTCCATCACAGATTTATCTGTGTTACATTGGAAGGACTTTTATCATGTATTGCTAAGTAAAAAAAAAAAGCAATTTGCAGAATTAAAGGCATTTTTAAATGTATGTATGTCTATATTTATTTGTATATGTGTGTATCCACAAAGGGAAAAAGTGGAGAAGTTATACATGAAACTGTAACACATCTACTGCTTTTGTTAATGTGTCATTACAAAGAAGAAAAGGCACCAATAGGAAAAGAAATGACTGGGAACCTTAACAGACTATTTATTGAAAAAATAATGCAAATGGTTAATAACCACTGGGAGAAAAATGCAGCCTTAAAAAAAAAAACACTCCTTAATTCAAAGATTTTGTGAATCACCTTAATTCAAAGCCCCATTTTCAATGCCTTGTGCCATTCACATTGGCCAAGCTGAGAGTGTGCATCCCCCACCCTGAGTCAGAGCACCGTGCTCGGGAGCCTGTGTTTGTGTATAGGTGCATGTAGGGTGATGGGGTAGAGAGGGAGAGAGGATGTGTGGGGAAGAACTAATACCTCTGCGCGGTGGGTTCTAGAGACAGACCTGAATTGGGGTTAGTCCCAACCCTTTCGCTCATGTATAGAATTAAAATAGTCTCTTATACTTTTTGAACCAATCACTTCATTTGAGAAATGAGCAAGTGAAGGGATTCAATGAGGTTATTTTCATACCAGCACGGGCACATAGAGTGCCTGTCCCCAGCCCTGCTTCGGGCCCACCCTGTGGGGCTGAGTCCTCCCCCACTTCTTCCTCCTTCCTAACTGCTCATCCCCCAGCACCCAGCGTGCAGCCTCCTGTCCCCTGCATCAAGAGAAGAGGCACTCCCCTTCACTTCACTGTATCTCAACGTAGCCTGTCTGCCTGGGCTTCGCTATTTACCATGATGCTAATTCCTTCTGCGTCTATGTGATTTGGGTTCCTGCAAAAGAAAAGGCATGTTTATAGTCAAACACACACAAGCACTCGAAGTGCGCACACACACACACACACAAGCACACAAACAAAATAAAACCAGAAATGCTCTAGCCCTTTACTCGATACAAAACTTTCTAAATAAGAATCCAGAAGTCACGCTGGATGCTATACAAAATATGGGATGAGTTAGCCACAGAAAGGGAGCTCCCACCACTGAAATAGAGATTAATTGTGACAATTTTACATTCTTGACACAGTGCATTGCAAATCATTGACCCTTTAAAATACCTGGGACCGGCAGAGAAGGGTCAAGTAAAGGGTCTCTTTGCTAGGGGCTCATCTCCTGAGCAACCGTGGGAAAACTGGAAGCAAAATACCTGCTTGTCTGGCTGTTAAGTGTTCTGGTGGCTCCAACAAGTCCAGTGGGAATTCCCTCACAACTTTGCAGACAACAAAGTCACTATGCTTACTATATTAAAAAAAAAAACAAAACAAAACAAAAAAAACACCTATGTGCCGGTGTTCCGTGAGCTAGTCCAGGTCTTTAAAGCTCTCCTGCCCGCCCCCTCTTGTCCAGGGGCTGGGATGGGTCGGGGTCCCCGGGGCAGAGCTCAGGTGCTCTGGGGCCGAGGCTCCCTCCCGCCGTTGAGGAGATCTGTGAGCTCTCCGATGTACTTGATGGTGTACTTCAGCGTCTGGATCTTGGTGAGCGGCTGGCCTCTCTGGCTGTACATAGGGGGCAAGTAATTCCGGAGGGTGTGCAGGGCATCGGCCAAGGTCCTCATCCGGAGCTTCTCCCTCTCGCTGGCCTTCCGTCTCCGCTGCACAGACATCCTGACTTTGGCACCCTTCTGGGCCTTGGGGCCCCCCGCACCCTGCAGATAGGCAGGCTGGAAGGCTAACATATTGTAGTCCACCTCCACCAGGCCACCGGTCCCACGGCCACCGCAACCCCCACTGCCCCCACTGGTGGCACCTCCGTGCCCACAGGGCAGCCCAGCCACAGCCGGTCTAGGAGAAGAAGAAGAGGACTCCAGCGACGGAGCCGGAGACAGGCTCTGGGTGGGGGAGGCCTGGTTCAACTCAAAGGGCCCTGCCCTGTTGTTCCAGTCCCAGGAGGACAGCAGGCCGGGGCTGTCGGAGGGGCCCAAGCCCTCTTCGAGGCCGAGGAAGGTCTCACGCAGGTTGTCCATGCCGGGGGGGGGGGCGGCGGACAGCTGCAGAGAGAACAGCTCCCTGGCAAGTGAGAAAGAAAGTTCTGCCGCCAGCCCAGGGCAGAGCTCCGTTTTATGATGGTGGGGGAGAAGTGATGAAGTGGGAAAGAGGGCCGGGGAGGGGGAGTTCAAAGGAGACCCCAAGGACCAAGATGGAAAATGAACTCTTCAGGTGTCACTTTCTCCTCATTGATAATTAGCATCTTCCAGCTAAAATGTCTTTAAACAAAAAGGCCTCCGAGAGAAGAAAAAAGGAATTAACTTGTTGTAACTAAACCAATTAAGGCCGCCTAACTAGACTTAGCATTGTCCTGTGGAACTCATTAATGAGGGAGCCAAAGAAAACAAACCTGGGGCAATTTGCAGCAAGGAGGTGGTGGCCCAGGGACCTGGTGGTGAGTAGCAGGGTGCCCCAGAGGGCCTCCCTCCCCAGCAAGACCTACATAGTTCAGAGCAGATGGGGTGTACTGGTAGAGAGGCCGCAGGGCCTGGGGACAGGTAACCCGTCGGGGCTTGGATTCCCCAGCGTGGCAAATGCAGACCATAGTAGCTCTTCCTTCATAGGGCTCTGGGCGGGGAGAGAACCCAGCAGATACACTGTGAAGGCCAGTTCCGCTCTTTGCCTTGGTCTTCAAGCACATTCTCCGGAGTTTTGGTAGAGTGCAGACATGCCCCCAACATGCCCCCACTCAGAATGACAAAGGCCTGTGGCCCCAGTAAACCCAGAGCCTTAAGGAGTAGGAAATACACTTCAAGAAGCTTAAAGCCCTTGCTTTAACTGAGCGGACTGGGATTCCCCACAGCAAACAGGAGCCATGAAACGGAAAACCTGTTTAAAGCAGGGAGTTTGCGGAATACCTGGCATTTTGCCTTCTGAAGGTCTTTTAAAAATCCAGCTGCAGTATCACACCTTGTTTTTTGAAATGTATAAAGGAAGTGTGAAATTAACTGGGGAGCCTGTTTTCCCCACCATCTCTCCAAATGCCGCAGAATGTGTTAAGTTGGATGGTCCTGCTAGTTTGCTTCACTTCCTACTTGCTCTGAGATAGACCCTGTGTGTTGGAAAGAGGCCTCAGATTCCCCATTTGTCCCGTGAACGTAACTTATTCTCCACGTAACGAATTCTACAAATGAGTATTAACATCAGATCAGAGTGAGTTACATACCGGAGTAGTATTAACGTGTTCTTGAGCATGGTTAAGTCTCTTTGCAATTATTGAAAAGAAATGTCAATGGTCTAATTAGCACATTCACAGTATTTTTTTAATTAGCTAGGCTCAGGGAAGAAAAAGCTAAAGCAGGTAATTCGGAGAAGAATGCTCTTAAATTTGCCATTTACCAAAGGACCCTAAGCCATATCTTGAAGAATAAGCGTTAATGAAACATAGTAAGTGTAATAACTAATCTGTCTTCCTTTCGCCTCTCTGATCTTTCTCTTCTTTCAATTCTTATTGAGAAGCCTAGAATCTGTGAATACCATTCAAGGAACTTTACATATATTATAACTAACCTTTATTTGTTTTTAAATCTAATTTTACAGATGAAAATGCTCAGGCTCTAAGAAGTTAAGAGACTCAGTTAAGATTTCCCTGGTAGGAAGTGGTAGAGCCAAGATTCCTGGTAAGACCCCTAAGCCCACTATTTTTTTTTTTAATCAATTTTCTCTCTTTTGGTTGTATCTCAGAGGCAGCTGTGATTTAAAGAGAAGGAGACTTTCGGTAGGCCCGAGGTAGCTGTGATGGGCACTTTGAGTCCTTTAAGCTTTTAGTCCTTATAGTCTAAACTGCACAGTTTTCTACGTAACAGATCTACGTACTGATCTCAGACTCGAGTTCTTTTTTTTTTCTTTCTATAGTTTTTTCTAAAATTGCTTATTTCTTAAACTTCTATTTTTAGAAATTTCATTTCCTAAATGAGACAGTATCTGTCAAATAATTAAAAAAAGGCGGGGGGGGGGCGCATGGGTGGCTCAGTCATTAAGCATCTGCCTTTGGCTCAGGTCATAATCCCAGGGTCCTGGGATCGAGCCCCGCATCGGGCCCCCTGCTCCGCGGGAAGCCTGCTTCTCCCTCTCCCACTCCCCCTGCTTGTGTTCCCTCTCTCGCTGTGTCTCTCTCTGTCAAATAAATAAATAAAATCTTAAAAAAAAAAAAAGAGAAGCTTAATAAGTGTCGGCTTTGTTCCTGTTGTTAATGTCATCCATGGTCAAACTCACCGGTATCAGAATGACTTACTCTGCTCTGCTTCCTCCACCCCTGACCCCAGCCCCCAGGAGTACCATTCCCTGAAAACCTGTTCTTAAAGCAAGGGAAACTGCCTGGTTTCCATGTTTCTCAAGGGTGCTCTCTGGTAAGAAATCAACTAGAACCAAACGTGCATTTCTCCTTCTAGTCTCCACAAAGTAGCCTCTGCTCAGTCTGTGGAAAATGGAGGCGCAGGATGGTATACTATTAACATTTGAAGACTATGGTTGGGCCACAATAGCTAGGTGTTTTTCTACATCCATTGAAAATAAGGCAGAAAACTGGGCAATGCTAGACTGGACCCAGAACAACCTAGTTGAGAGTGTGGTGTAGTGGAAAGATGAGCCAGAGTTCATCTCCTTTAGAGCACATGATTCAGCCTCTCCGGGCCCTAGTATTTTACTTTGTAAAAGAAGGATAATAACATCTGCCCTGCCCTCTTCATGAAGTGCATTTCTTTTTTTTTTTTTTTTAAGATTTTATTTATTTGACAGAGAGAGACACAGCGAGAGCAGGAACACAAACAGGGGGAGTGGGAGAGGGAGAAGCAGGCTCCCCGCGGAGCAGGGAGCCCGACGCGGGGCTCGAGCCCAGGACCTTGGGACCATGACCTGAGCTGAAGGCAGACGCTTAACGACTGAGCCACCCAGGCGCCCCAGGATGTGCATTTCTAAAATAAGGTGTATGGACCAAAGGATCATCAAACCTCCCTTCCATCTCTAGAATGTGATGAAATGTGTTTTTTTTGTGAAGGGTCTTGATTAAAAGATCACCCACCATCCCAGCATGAAGGGACCTAGAGACAACTGAGTCTATCCTTTAATCTGCATCCTAGAGATGACAATGACTTGTTCAAAGTCAAACCAAAAGGCTGCGGCTGAGATGAGAATAGAAAGCATAAAGTTGTTTAACTCCCAGATCTGCCATTTTTCTTCCCTAGAAACGAGTACAGATTTAAGTGATACACAAGCTTTCATATCAGTCAGACTACACAGTTCCCACATTACTAAGTTAGTAGGATAAATATCTTAATATGCATTTAAAGGTCACTCAACAAACACTGGTAAGCAATTGTAACGACGACTGTAACACATTGAGGAGAAGTTCCCAAGCCTGAGGCATGTTGCCAAGAGGGCTTGCAAAGTGTCCTGGTCCTATTTCCAAAGAGTAACATGGAGATACAGATTGCCTCTCCCATCCCAGGCCCCAGGCAGCCTTTCCAATGAGGAGGACCCAGGATTTGCCACACGGATTCATGAGTGGCCTGGTGTCTAAATTTTCACGGAGTGTCTCATGTCGCTTCTGAGGGGGATGCCAGTCATATCTCTGACAACGGTAGCGCGACAGGGACAAAGACAACTGGGCATTTTACAGTAGCCCGTAGTGGAGATCACAGAGAAGATGGTAGACTCTGGAACTGGCCAGGAAACTAGGCCGAGCCACTTAGGAGAAACTGACAAATACTGCTCAAAGAATCAACAAGAAACAGAGGGCAACATGCTGTTTTGATGCCTGACCCTATAACCACCCGAGGTCCCAGGTCACTGCCAGCCCATAAGGCACCTCTGTGCGAATTAGAAAAACGCCTAGCTTGGGCTTCTTTTGGCACCCACTGACCTCCTTGGCCGGGCTCTTTATACAGGGCTCAACCTCCACAAATGGTGGCCTTGGGGGGTCCTCAGTGGTGTGTCTCCTCTGCAATATTAGCATTTTTCATGCTTTAGTGCCTGTCCAGACATTGTTGGGCAAATAGAAAGCGGCAGTCGTGGCAAGAGGGTGCCCATTAGAGTCAGACCTAACTACTGGCTACTGAGTAATTGTGCCCTTGGCCCTGTTAATGAATCTCTCAGCTTCACAGCTTTCTCTGTACAGTGGAAATACTAGTACTTGTCTCAGAGAGGACACACTTTACCAGGTCTGCACATTGTAAGCTTTAAGTATGGCAACTAATGTCCCCTTAAGTATGAAACCATGTTCAGTGAACTCTTGATTCCTTGAGATAAGAGAAGTTAGAGCCACACAATACATGTGGTGACAAATACATCTCTCCCATATTTTTTGGCTTCAAGTCACTTCAAATGAAACCTTTCTTTTCTTTTCTTTTCTTTCTTTCTTTCTTTCTTTCTTTCTTTCTTTCTTTCTTTCTTTCTTTCTTACTTTCTTTCTTTCTCTTTCTCTCTTTTCTTTCTTTCTTTCTTCCTTTCTTCCTTTCTTCCTTTTTCTTCCTTTCTTCCTTTCTTCCTTCCTTCCTTCCTTCCTTCC
>NW_027397072.1:14023580-14162310 GCF_003265705.2 Callorhinus ursinus | reverse complement strand
TTCTTTCTTTCTTTCTTTCTTTCTTTCTTTCTTTTTTTCTTTTTTAAACAAAACCACTTCAGATAGAATTCTTTACCAAAGATCAGTAGTTGTCCAGGGCCGGTGGTGGGAGCCATCAGCCCCCAAGGCAGTCAGTGAAGGGAGGCATTGCCTATAGATTATATGAGAATAGTGATAAAGCTGACTGAGAATTGGTCTGTGTTTTACTATCACCGTGCACTGCCCACTCTAAGCAATGACAAAAATAAAGCAAGCACTCCTCGCTAGGATGGATCATTCCCACCACAGACTTATCCTCAGTAACCACTGCCTAAGAAAACTTTCAACTTCACTCAGCAGTTTGGAACTGTGACCCAGGGCACCCCAATTCTAGTCCTAGTTCTGACCCTGCTTTGCTATGAAACATTAAGTGAGTCATTCAACCTTTACGTAGCTCGGTTTCCTCATGGGAAAGTTAGGGTCACCCTGTACACCGCGTTGCCAAGAAGCTAGAGATTTAGAACTGAAGCTTGCCTTTGGGAAGTGGAAAGGGCTATAGGACTATGTTGAGATGTTTTCAAGGTCAACAAAAGTAACTGCTGTCACCAATGAAATCATCCACCCAAACCCAGCGATTTTGCCATGCTACATAATACCAAGTAAATCAGCATGGAAGCTGGCTCTTTCAAAGCCTATCTTGTGAGAAATAGCACTATCACCAGGCCTTTGAGAAGCATCAAGATGGAAAGTTTATTCCCCCTGCAAACTCCTGGATCCCTGAACCACATGAGGCAGTTTGCGTGGGCCATTTGCTCAAGGCAGAGGGAAGGCTCCAGTGGATTTCGACCTCTCATGATGCTGCAGGAAATCCTTCAATAGATCAGTAAACTAAAAAAAAACTAATCCTGGAAGGGCACCTGGGTGGCTCAGTTGCTTAAGTGTCCAACTCTGGGTTTCAGCTCAGGTCATGATCTTGGGGTTGTGAGATGGAGCCCTGTGTGGGGTTCCATGCTCAGTGGGGAGTCTGCTGAAGATTCTCTCTCTCCCTGGGCACCTGGATGATGTAGTTGGTTAAACCTCTGACTCTTGGTTTCAGCTCAGGTCATGATCTCAGGGACCTGGGATCAAGCCCTGCATCGGGCTCCATGCTCAGCAGGGAGTCTGCTTGAGATTCTCTCTCCCTCTCCCCCTTCTGCTCTTGCTATCTCGCTATCTCTCTAAAATAAATAAATCTTTAAAAAAAAATTCTCTCCCTCTGCCCTGCCCTCCCTCTCTGAAAAAAAAAAAAAATTAAAAAAACAAAACCTAATCCTGGAGTCTAATTAAAATGAGAGCTACTCTGCTGAATTTCCACCATGTACTGAGAATTAAACCTGTCTCTTTTAGATTTATTAGTTCATCTTAATTTCCATACAACTCTGTACAGTAGAGGTTATAATCCATACTCAAAAGAGGAGGGGACCTGTGTTCAGAAAGGGACCCAGCAGACACAGCAAGAGGACAGAAAGGCAGGATTGGCACTACCTAAGTCTGCATGAATGCCACGTCCGGCCTTCTTCCACCGAACACCCTGCACCCTGGAAGCCATGTCACCCACATAATATAATCACTGAGAACATCTGCAAGATGCAGGGGTTGGTTCGAATCCCACCTCCTCCAAGAAGCCTTCCCCACCTGCCTTAGCCCTCAGAACTTTTCCCTTCTCTTACGGACGTTACCTAACTTTGACCCCATTCCTTTGACACTAATATATACTGCCCAATGTTCTGGTTATCTCCCCACATTAGTCTGACTTGTTTCCCAATTATGTTGCAAGTTCCTTGAAGGTACGGATGGTTATTTTGCTGGGTCTTAGCGTGGTGTGCAGAGCTAAGAAGGTGACCATCAATTATCCTGTTGGTTTTTATTTGGTACACGTTGAGTGCCAAGCACTGTGCTGGGTGCTGAGAACAGAAAGCTAAATGAAGAAGCTTTTGTCTTCATGTTGCTTGGAGCATTGAGGGCAGAGATAGAGAAGTGAAAATACTGATAAAACAATGTACATGTGCTGTGATAAATTGAACCATAGGGCACATGCGTGGCTCTATGTGACAGCCCTGGGCGTCCTCTGTAACGTGTCCGCATGATAATATTAGCGCTTTAGTGCTTCAGTGGCTGTCCAAACACTGGTGGGTGGATAGAAAGTGATATCTGTGTCAAGAGGAGAGCCACTAGAAGCAGACTACACCTGAGTCAAATCTTAGAAGTATTTACACACCGATGAGGGGCACAGAAAAGAATCTGGAGGACTTTCTGAAAGACATGACTTCTACAGCCTTGCTTTCTAAAAGAACCCTCCTGTGGGGTCATAAGAGGATGCTCCTTTAAAAGCAGAGCTGTTTTAACAAGGTGAAAGGTTCAGGGAGCTCTTTCTAGGTATTGCTCGAAGGTTCGAGATAGCATGAATTTGCAGGAAACTACTAGGAAACCATGTCCGCAGGAGGCCCAGCAGAGGCTGAGGTTGGAAAGGAAAGCCCTATCCAGAAGGATGAGGCACTGGGACTTTACCCGGAAGGTGACAAGGAGCTTCTGGTCATCACGATTAGGAGGAAGCAGAGGCGGATTGGGTCAGCACAGCCCCGGGGCCCCAACGCAACCTGCTTGTGGAGAACATGCCTAGAGGCCAAGGCTGCACCAGATTTTATTCTAGGTGCTTAATTGAGATGAATTCCCATTAATCTTCACAGCAACCCTACAAAGTAGGTGCTAGTAACATCCCTGATCCTGTTTTACTAATAACAAATTGAGGCACAGAGGGGTTCAGTCACTTGCCCAAGACCCCACATATTGACTGGCAGCCCCAGGATCCAAACCTCTGTAGGCTGCCTGGAGTCCAGGCTTTTCTCCAGTGGCGAAAACAACTGAGGAAAGTTGGAGGCGTCAGCATGATGGTCCTTGCAGTGCTCTTAAAGCCGGAACTCAAGCTTGAACTACAGCTCCGTAAATAGGGGAAGACTGATTGATTGGTACCATTCAATCACGTAGCCAATGTATACAGAGCCCCTGAGATTGGCCCAGTGTACTAGGCATTGCAGGGGCTGGAACGATGTAGTAGGTTTAGACTTTCTGTCTTCATTCCTAAATTAAGCACCCACAGAGCGCCACCCCCTTTCTTGGCCATACCCAGTGATGAAAACAATAATAAATGTGGAGGAGACCTGACCTAGTCTCAAGGGGTCTGAGTCTGGAGCCCCAGGCTCTAGGGGGTGATTTTACACCATGAGGGAGGGCATGGGGGAGGGAGGGTTTCAGAAGGAGCCCCTGTCACGTGTCGTGAGGATTGCAGCCGTTTTACAACTTTGAGTTCACAGTTCTAGAATAAGAAACATCTGTCTCCCTCTACCACTTTCTAGTACTTTCCCTGGCCTAAGGCCATGCAATTATCTTTCTCAAAGAGCAGGTCAGGTTGATATTTAAGCATATTTTCCTATCACTGAAAATTCAGAGAAAGTCTTAAGACTGTGTAAATAAAACACTTTGCAGTATTAGTGTCAATAATAGCAGTGACTATTCTTCCTTTCTTGCAGACTTGCAGCGCTGAGCCTGTGCTGGGCTACAGAGGACAGCCTCGCCGCTCCAGTGAGCTAGGCATCATCCTCAGCTTACAAGACAGGAGGCCCAACTCGGGTGTGGAGGAGCTGGCCCAAGGTCGACAGAAGCGGCTTCTCTTGGCAAGGCCACACCTCCACCAGACCACGCTGCGGCCCACTCGCCCGGAGTCAGATGCGTTCTTCCTGGCCTCCGGCTCTGCGCTCAGCACGCCACCCTCAGAGGCCCCCGTTCTAAGAGCTGCCCTTAGCGTTTGGGGTTCCTGCCTGCTCTGGGCTCCGCACACACTCCTCACCTCTGTTATCTCCCTCAGTCCCTTGGCCCAGCCACAGCCTCCCAGGACCCCACTGGCCAGGCCGGGCCCTGGCCTTCCTAGTAGGCAAGGGATGGAACCAGTGTTTGAAAACCTTCTGGCCTAAGTTGAAAACCTGGATCTTTTCACCTCTCCACACAATCTTGGCACCCAACCGACACGCGACAACAAAAAACCCAGGTAATTCTTGTGGGACAAGGGAATATGGTGTGCGTTTCTGTCTGTCTGTCTGTCCCTATGTGTCTGCGTGTGTGTATCTGTGTGTGTTAAAAGAAAGCACCGAAGCGCTATATGATATCTTCCTATGTCCTTGAGCTAGTAAAGAGAAATAAAAGTAGCAATTTCCTACACAGTTAGGGAGAGAGCACCTGTGTTGTCAAGCGCATGAGAGTTTTAGCAAAGCCAGGGCGAGGTACTTGGGAGGATTACTTTGATGTCGCTGCCATTACGTTCACTACCAACCAGGGAAGTAATAAACATTTTTGGCTCTCCTGATTTGAGTTTGAGGCTCATTGTAAAGCCGGAAAATAATATTTTTGGCCTTAATCCTCTTAAAAATAAATTGTAAAGCATCACACAATGAATGAATAGATGATTTTCACCGGCTGAATATTTGACCAGGACAAAAGAGCAGGTTAAAAAAAAGAAAAAAAAAACAGGCATAAAATAATTTGGCTTATTTCATGAGAAATAAGAGACAGAAGATAGACATGCTGAACTACAGAAATCCTTGAGAACAGAAAGACAAAACCCTCGTGTACTTCTTAAGCCATTCCTGAGGAGGATTCCCCGACCCCAAATTAGGTTTATCTCCACCCCGTTGGTGTGCCGTATCATGAGGAAGGACAGCATCCTCCCTCCCAAGCATTTGTAAGGTTTCCTTTCTCCTCCAGCACTTGGACAACCTGAGCTCAAGATCCTAACTCATCAACCCACTCCGTAGCCAAGCACTGTGTGAATTTTCTTTGCAAAATGAATGTAGATGGAAACCAAGCTAGTGTGTTCTTCCCTCAGAAAGAATCCATTCCCGAGTAGCCATTTCCCTGTGGGGTCTCTACATCTCTTTCTCTTTTGAAAACTATAACTAAATATGATCATTTGGGGAAAAAGAAAATCCAGCCACCCTGTCTGCACAAAATGGGCACTTAGGTGGAAGACAGGAGGGTTGGAGAGAGGGGGTTGCAACATGTGGGTGAAGAATCATCAGCACAGAGGGAAAGGGTAGTAAATAGAGGAAGTGAAGCTATTCTCCCTTGAGAGCAGTGGGCAGAATGCTTTGGCTAATCTTAGCACAAGGGAACATGAGCGGTTCCTCTGGGTTCAAAAATCTCATCAACCTTTAGCCCCAGAGAGCTGGGGTTTTCCTCACAGACCAGGGAGGGGAAGCAGCTTCGAGCACTTCTCCACTGATTCTTTAGCAACTGGCTTGCAAGATTCGAAAAAACAAAAAACAAAACAAAACAACAACAACAAAAAAACCTCATGTGTTACATTTACACCTACTCCCCTTTTAAGTTGGATTCTTTATTACTACTGGTATTTGGGGTGGCGTTTTAATACCCATGTCAAAAAAGTTGAAAGCACTTTGCACTGAGGTTGTTCTCTAAGGATTCGCCTCTGTTCTTACCAGCCTAAAGAGCAAAAACGTGTGAAATTACTTCTTTAGTCCTCTCCAATGCCGGAAATTCAGATGCTGGAAATGCTGGTATTAAAATGAATACGAAAAATGTTTTTAGGAGGGTATCTGCATAATGACCCGGCTTATTTTCAGGAACATTGGACTTTGGGCCATTTTTATTTCGGATTTCCCAATTTTCAAGTTGATTGGCACTTAGAAAGTGGATAGGAGGCAAAGAACAAAGTTGGGAAAATATTTCTCATAAATAAGAGGGTCAAAGGGTATCGTTCTGAAGAATTCATACAGATAAGAACAACACAGGCTTGCCACTGGGGAAATGAACAAGGGAATGAATAAACAGTTCCCAGAAGAAGAAGTACAAGGGCCTAGTAAAACTCAGAAGAAAAGATCACCTCTATGGTGATCAAAGACATGGAAATGGAAAACGAGGAAAGGCTGCTTTTCACCTCCCAAATTGGCGAAGTTGGCAAAAGGGTAAGGAAGCGGTTTTGCCCACACACTGCCAGTGGAAGGGCAAACTGGCTCACTTGTTTTCATATTTTAAAATATCCGGAGTGCATGTTAGATGTAAGAGTACCTTTGGCACATGAACTTCATCCTATAGAACTAAACAGAGTTGCAGTCAAATATTTACAAACAAGAATATTTATCACAATATTATGATAGTGAAAAATTAGAAACAGCTATGATATCTAACAACAAAGGAGGGGTACAGAAATTATGTCCTCTCCATATGATGGAATACTAGGTAGTTGACAAAAATCGTATTTGCGAGGAACACATAAGAGAGGAAATACAATCTAACAGGAGAGTTTTTAAGCAGGATATAAAATTTTGATCCAATTACATTTTTTTCACAGAAAAAATGACTAAAGGTTTCCAAGTGGTTGTTTCTGGTGATAGGAATTGAGGGTAATTTTTCTCCATTCATCTTCCTTTCTTCTCAAGGGGTAGTCTCGTGTCATGGTTTGAAGCGAAGATTGCCAGCCAACGTTCCTAGGTTCAAATCTTGACCCTTCTTTATGCAATCATAAGCAGGTAACTGAATCTCTCCATGTCTGTTTCTGTGTTTGTAATCTGGGGATAATGAGAGTACCCACTTCACAGGATTGTTGTGAAGATTCATACATGTAGAGAGATGGCATGATACCTGGCCTTGGAAAGAGTGAGCATTCAATCGTTGGTAGCTGCTATTATTCTTTATAGTTGTCAGTATTTTCTAAATTTAAGAAGCTATTAATTTAAAAATTGAAATTTTCAAAGCAGTGACCAGGCAAGGATGGCCTGAGTCGGTCCACGTGTGAAGGAAAACGACTCGGGAACCACGCTGACCTCAAGTTGAAATCAAAGCATCTGGGTAGTATATTTATTTAAAAATGAAGAAAAGACAAAGAAGGAAAGAAGGATGGAAGGAAAGAAAGAAGGAGAGAAGGCAGGAAGGCGGGAGGGAAGGAGGGAGGGAGGGAGGGAGGGAGGGAGGGAATGGAGGGGAAGCACTCTTGTAAAGACAATAGGACATCGACAAGTAGGAAACCCTAAGGGTTGCTGAGTCCTTGTTGGAGCTCCCAAGTTCACCTAGGGAAAGAGGAACAATTATTTTCAAAAGAAAGATTCCCAGGCCCCTCTCCTGGAGATTCTGATTTGATAAGTCTAGGCCGGGGCCAGGTAATCTCTTTTTTTAATAAGCAGGGAAGTTGGAAACTTCTGATTTGGACTGATAAAAGACCTCCGGGGGTCCAAGAGCTACCGAGTCTGGCACCAGGAAGCCAAGAGCGGGTCCAGCGTAGGTCTCTTTGTCTAGGTTGTTAAGTAGACGTGAAGCACAGGCCCCAGGGAGCAGGACTGGATGACCCCTAGGCCCTCATGGCTCCTTGACTTTTTCATGCCATTAAAACCTCCTGATAACGTCTCTGCTTGACATTTAAGGTTATCCATGTTCTGGCCCATCCTGACCCTCTGAACTTTATGTCCCATCCCCCCCCCACCCCACTCCTGGTCCCCAAGTACATTCTCTACCGTACTCCCAGATGGCTCTACACTGTCCCTAGACCACAGTTTCTTTTTAATGAATGACTCTCTTTGTTGTCCAGACCGGGATGGGGTGGGGGGAGGCCAAGCCTCGAGGCTTTAAAGAACAGCTGTATCTCAGGGCTGAGCCTGTGTCATCCACAGACTCAAATGGTGGGTTCATGGTCCCAGCTGTTGCCGGCTTTAGGGAGCCCCACAGCTGTTACCAGGAGATGGACTCAGAGAGAGCAGGGAAATAGAATCCTGTGAAAATAATTGTGCTTATGTGTACGTACATGATAGTCTCCCTTCTCGCAGCTCAAAACGTCCTAAAGGAGCAATGTCATGATTCCTTGCAGGAAGACTGGGTTTGGCGAGTACAGGTGAGAAAGCCAGCAGAGAGGAGGTAAGTGTCTTAAACTAGCCTTTCCTGCACATTCTTGCAAATGGAAAGCAGAGTGTTTGAGGGCTGCACAAGCTTTTTAATTATCAGCATTTGTGATAAGCCCTGCAGAAAAATGTTCTTGGCAGAGCTGGGGGCCCCTAAGAGTGTCTAAGGAACAGACAATGGGATTGGGGATAAATGTCTTGCTCCCCTCCCCTTCCATGCCTTCCCCACAATACCAGCTGTCACCGTCTTCTGGATCTTAGCATCTTTTTTGATGCTGAAGGGATTGTGCCTGTAGATGAGCCCTTACGCTGTGTTCTCTTTTGATACCCTTATCACCCATCTTACTTGTCTCTTTCCTATTCCTTCCCCACATTCCCCTTTCCCCCCAGTCTGGACTTGCCCTTCTTACTCTCCTGGGAAGACAGGCGGCTCTTCCCATTGCTCTTCGTTGGCTAGTGTCGGTTTTTTGCCTACGGTGAGTGGTTCCACCCCACTGCCTATCCAAAACCCACGTGTTCTTTCTGGTCCCCTCGGACTACCAGCCAACACCTTGGTGGCCTCTGTTGCACGTAGAGCGGGTGCTATGCCAGCCAACCACAGGGAGGAGTGAACAGATCTGTGGCCCCCAGATGCATTTTTCTTCTTTTCTTCTTCTTTTCTTTTCTGGCTCCAGCGCCCTACATCCCTCTCTGATCTGTAGCACTCCTTCTCTAAGTGGGAGCCCAAAACCACCTCACTCAAAATCTACGCGGGTGGGACCCAACAATTTGTTTTTATAACAATTCTTCAGATGAATCATCTTAAGAAGGCTGGATTTGGGAACAATTGGTGTAGCACTTGGCAATCCCCAAGGTTACTTACCTGGCACCTGATCCAGCACATGAAGTCCCACAGTGTTTCCCTTGTTGACGCTTGTCGGTCTCATTTGTCCCACCGTCTCTCATTTCTGCCAGAGTGCAGCACTGGGCGCTCTCTTTGAGCTGTGTGCAATCACTCAGTGCCATTCTTACTGGGCTGGAAGAGCAGCTACCTCCTTCAAAGGGTCACCCAGCTAGCTTTGTTCTCACAAACTCGCTTCCAGATGGCTTAATGCATTCAACTTGCAACACTCATTTCCCGAGTACTCTCTCTACGATGTACTAGAAACCTCACTACATTTTGGAGACAAGGTCCCTGTACCAGGGTGCTCACTTTCTAGAACACACGTCCACAGTGCGATAGAGGTCAGGAATAGGCTTCAGGGTGTCAAATACAGCACACAACAATGATCGTGTATGTGTCCGTGTGTACTAACTGGTAAGGAGATCTATAGATTTCATAAAGTGTTAAAAGTTTTGCATAACACAAAAAGGCCTAAGAGCTACCTGATGGATGGATAACAATAATGAGTACTTTCTAAGTAGAGAAAATGTCATCACTGGCAAGCCAGCAAAATGATGCCAAGTTGGGATTTTTAGTAACCTTGTCATCAGCAGGTCCATTATTTACTCCAAAATGGGTGATATCAAGATGCAGAAAAGTTTCCTTTGGTGTCAAGTTCAAAGGGGTCCCTCGAGGCACAACTAAATGCCACAGTCTCTCCTCCTGATAGTTATGTGTGGGTATATCGCATTTCTGAGGAAAATGAGGTTAGCATGGATGATGGTCAAGAAACATGTTTTGGCAGAAATAGGTTGCAAGTTATACCTTAAAAGCAGTTTGGGGTTGGGCCCGGGCATGCTGGCTAAGATCTGAAGCTGTTGGATGAGCATCATCTCCTACCCCTGCTGTTCTGAACACTGGGACCTCCAGCTACGTGGTTGTTGGGGAATCATTCAGAAAAGAGCTTTCTTAGGAGCAGCCCAATCCGCACCAGAATCTATCCCTGGGGGCTCGGGAGGGGAGATTTCTGCTTCTGGACAGGAATTTACCTCTGTCATGAGGTTGGGTTTTATCTGAAAAGAGCAGAAAGGATGCCTCAGACTCCCAATCTGCCCCCCAGCTCAGCACAATCCGGAGTCTTTGACAAGGAACTACAGTGGGGGAAGGGAAGAGGCATTCCCTCTACGGACTGGAGGTGGGATGCGGAGCGGAGGTGGGGAAGCTGCGGCTTGAGCTTTGAACGTGATCTCTCAACCTCAACAGGAAGACTCAGCACCAAGCAACAACTTTCTTATGGCTCCCAGTTTGGCACTTCTAAGGCCCCCTCTCTGGGGGTGGGAGATGGATTTTCCAAGGAGGACGGGAACTTGCAGAACCTTCTGACCTGTCACAGACAGCCTCAGAATGTTTGGGGAGAGCCCGCCGACCTTGTTTTTCAGGGTCAAAATCCTACCTGGGTTGTTGGTGAATGCCAGATGATTTTAGGTTACAGGCTTGACCTCAAAATGACTGCATGCATCACTTCGTTCTGCCGTTGACTCTTTGCTCTTCAGGAACAAATTTCCTAGGCCGGTCACCTCGACGGGGGTCTTACTCGTGCTCTTCTTCACCGCCCCCTCCCCCCCCCCGCCCCGCCGCCCCGCCGCCCCGCCGCCCACTGTCAGAAAGGAAAGGTCTGTGTTACCTGCCGTGCCTGAGCTCAGATCCTGGCCCCGCCAGGGACTAGTTAAGAACCTTAAGTCAATTAGTTCTCTAAGCCAGGACTCATCTGTAACATGAGGGTAATAATTAATTCTACCTCACTGGGTTGTAGGAAAGATTAAATCCGACAAAGCACCTAGCACATAGAGGTGTTAATTAATTTGTTTCTCTCGACTTTTGCTTTTTTTTTTTTTTGAGTATAGTTGACACACAGTGTTACATTAGTTTCAGGTGTACAACTCAGTGGTTTGACAAGTTTATACATTACGCTATGTTCGCCATAAGCATAGTTCCCATCTGTCCACTTGTAATAGAACAAATATGTGATATTCTAATCAATCTGGTGCCAGCTACTCTGCACAAGCCATTCTCTGAACCCCCGGGGTCCCAGCTGGTGTGTAGGATCCCCTCCAGCTGCAAAAAATGTACGGGCCTGAGATTCTGTGTTTGTCTCCAACAGGCTTCTTGGGGCCAGAGAGAGAAGCTGTGGTCGGCAAATCTGATGGGGCTGCAGACGACAGGGCCAACCCGAGGCTTGCAGCTGTTGCGTGGCCAGGATCTGTGCGAAAGAGGAGTCGAAGCAAAGGGACAACTCCAAGCCCGAGAAGGGCCGCAAAGGAAAAGGCAGCTGCCGGTTTGTCCCGAGTAAATCAAATGGTGACATTTATTGGGCTATTTCCAGAGTAACACCAGCAAAACTGGAATGCAGAATAATCTTTTCTGAGAAGGATCTTAGCTAAGCAGCCTGCGAGAACCAGCCTTGTCTCCTGGAATCCTTGCCTGGCTTAATGAAAAGGTCATAGGTTGGGACAAACAGACCTGGGTTTTCATTCTGTCTCTACCACTTCTCAGTGACTCGAGGCAGCTTGTTGAATGTCTCCGAGCCTCATGTTCCTCCTCCCTTAACAACAACAACACAAGGTAAATAAATCATAAATGAAGCTTGCAGGGGGATGGTGGGGGTTAGGAATTAAGAAAAGTACTTGATAGACAGGTGCTACTCAAAAAGTAGGAAGTATATGACCATGAACACACCACACCAGTGCACCAGGGTCCCCTGGACCTGGGACCATCATTTCTTAGATTTGTACCCGGTACAATGCAGAGGATCGGGTGGGGGAGGAAGAGGCAGGCAAGGGTGGGGGGGGGGGGGGGCTGGGTGGAGGAGAGAAAGGAGATCAAAAGGCCTATAAATATCTGTCAAACTTTAAAATGCAAATCCCTTGCCTGTGGCCCTGTTGGGACCAAATCTTCCATTATCACCTTTCTGGGAAGAGCTCCAGGGGGAAAAAAGGTTAAGTGTCATCTTCCCTTTCATGGAGGGATTTGGTTTGGTTTGGTGTGATTTTGTGGCCAAGTCTGGATATGGGATAAATGTTTTCATTCAACCCAGACCTGGAAGCCTGAGCAGCAAGTTAAGACACAATTGCATAGGGGGTTCTTTGTGGATAGACCATGAATTCCTCAAGAAAACTGTCTCACCCTTACTGTAGCCCCTGCAACTTACATGATACTTGGCATAGAGTAACTGCTTGTTGGATGGATGGATGGATGGATGGATGGATGGATGGATGGATGGATGTTTATTCTGAGCATGGAAAGTCATCTTCGCTAGTTGATGACCTAGTTCTCAAGGATCCCCTTGCTCTACCCTTCACTGGGAGCCATGATTGGAGGTGGGGGAATCCCGCCACAGGGGAACCGCGGCCCTCTGATAAACTCTTGCATGGTCTCTCTTGCAGCCAGGGTTCTGTGCCGCCCCACACCTGCGTGTATATGATACTCCAGAGCAGCTTGGCCCTACCACTTACCCCAAAGAGGTGACCTCATCCTATGAGCCCACACTGTGGGTAACTGATTTTTGAAGAAAGCATAGAATTCCAGGTGAATTCCACAAAAAGGAACTTCAAGGGCAAGAAAGCCAATAATTACCTAACACTCCACTGTGTGTCAGGTCCACCTTCCGCTCAGCCCCCAACCACAAGTCGGAAGCACGGAGCGTTACTTCCTTTCCTCCTTTCCTTTTTTCCCTTGCTGGCCCTGTTTTCTTGTTAAATTGTACTTGTATGTAATGGGTGAGTGGTTTTTTTTTTTTTTTTTTTTTTTTTTTTTTCCAAAAAGGCTCTAACAAATGTCCCCAGTCTGGGTTGACCTAAAACACATGTCATTGTTTAGACTCTATCCTGGATAAACTCACCAATGCTGGTCTTATCCAAGGACCCCATAGTCTTCTTCTCCCCTTCTCTAAATTGCATCATGCAAGCCTCCTACCATGCATTCACCTCTAGAAAGCCTCTGAGGACAGCCCAGATCCTCACTGACCACTCACTTCTGCATTCTGATGCCCTCAGACACCATTCCCTTCACCCAGAACTCGGTGGTATTATTTGATATCTCAAGAGCACATGAGTTTGTTATTACAACTAAATTAGAAACATCTCGAAGGGAGGGACCAAATATTATTCCTGTGCTCTCTGCAACATGCCTAGCCTAGTACTAAGTCCATCTTAAGAATTCAATTAAAAATGGTAGCATGTTGGTGGTCAAAGCATGGGCTTTGGCTTCAGGCGGATTTGGATTCAGAGGTTAACTTCATCCATTCATTCATTCAACAAGGGTGTATTAGATGTGTGCTACATGTTAGGCACTATTGAAAGCTCTGGGAATATAACAAAGAACAAAATGAAGTTCCTTCTCTTGTGTTGCTATTCTAGTGATAAGAGCCAAATGAACAACAACAACAACAAAATCTAGCGATTTGTGAAGAAAATAAGGTAGAGTAAAAGGCAAGTATGAAGGAGAGTGTGTCCAAGCAGTGGAGGAAACTACTTAGATAGGGTGCTCACAAAAATACTAGCTGAAGGGTGATAAGGAGCTTACTTACCCAGAGATCTGTGAGAAGTCCAGGTGGAGGGAACAGCAAGTTCAAGAGCCAGAGTTTGACATGTTTAAGGAAATGAAAGAAAGCCAGCACCACTGGAGCAGGGTGAGCAATGAGGGGGAAGAGGTTGGAGATAAAGTTAGGGAGATAGGCAGGGGTCAGCCATGGTGGACCTTATAGGCTCGTCAGGGACTTTGGAATTTATGCAGAGCATGACGGGAAGTTTTTACATGGGTGTGGGTTGGGGGGCTGTTAGGACGTGATTTGCAATTTCAATAGATTTATCTGGCTCACGTGTGTGCTGTGAAGGACTCGAGTGCACTGAAGTAAGGAGATCAGATTTGAAAGTGCTTTTGGTGGTTCATGCAAGGGCTGCCGGTACCCCCCCTTTGGAGGTACAACACAACTGGGAGGAGATGTATGTCCTGTGCGACCGCAGGTGTGTTGCTTTACTTCCTTCAGTTGCTTTTCAAGATTAGTAAAACGTGTATTTATCTGATTAGGACAAGGCCTGGCCCATTGTAGGCACTGCGCAAAGGTGGTTAAAGTCAGAAGTGCTTGCCAAAAAAGAGATGCTCTTAACTGGCACTCCACAGTGAACTTGCCGATGACCCGTCTTGAGGACCTTTGGCCCTGGTGCTTAGAGCTTTGAAGGAAGGGCACGAAAGCCCTGGGAGATTCAGTGTCCTGCAGTCCCTCACATCCTACTCCGTCTCCACACACCCAAATCCCCCAATCTCCCCAAGGCTTGACTTTGATAGTTATTTCTTAATTCTCAAAATTAAAATAACTTTCGGGGTTGCTTCTTGAATATCCACAATACTGCTTTTCTGGGACTCTGAACTACTCTGATTTAATTGCCCGTTTTCTATAAATCAAATCAGTACGGGTCATTGCATCTCACTGATGGATGGTTTCTTGAAAAGTGCCACAGCCTTAGATAATTGCGGAGTAGCTAGAAGCCTAATTCTTACCAAAGAATCTTTGGAGATAGACTAGCTCTGGGCTCCAATCCTGCTTCTGCTGCCTACTAGATGCTGACCTCGGATATGTTCTTCAGCTTCTCTTAGCTTCATGTGTAAGTAGGGGATAAAAGTGCCTGCCTTTCGGAGTGTTTGTGGGACATATATGAGGAATTTGAAGACTTAGTAAAGTGGATGGACATAATAGTAAACACGCAATCTCTGTCATTTCTCTTCTACCAAGATTCACTAATGTTTTGCACAAGAGACTTTTTTTTTTTAAGATTTTATTTATTTGAGAGAGAGAGAGGGAGCATGAGCAGGGAGGAGGGACTGAGGGAGAGGGAGAAGCAGACTCCTCACTGAGCTGGGAGCCCAACACAGAGCTCCATCCCAGGACCCCAAGATCACGACCTGAGCTAAAGGCTAACGCTTAAACAACTGAGCCACCCAGGCACCCCTTGCATAAGAGACTTTTGAAACTGAAAGAAAAAAAACAAAAAGCTTTTGTAACTGTGTGAACCTACTCAAACTCTTTAGTGCCCAGTATACTCTGTCTATCTTGTCTTCCTACATAAACTAGAGATAATTACCATTTCAAAAAATCATACAGGTTATAATGGAACACATTTTAAAGACATCACTTGTGGTCCATCAATGGATTTTGTATGCCAAAATCAGTAATGCGAACTTTGTACATTAATATATGTCTTTGAAGAGGCCATTCATCCCCAATATGTAAATGAGTGTGAAGAAAGGAGGAAGTATCATTCTCTCACCATGAGAAGGAGAAACAAGCAAGCAGCTAGTCTCTTCGGAACTAGCACAATTACTCAGACCACTGCCTCCGAGGCTAAAGAGGGTCCTTTGGTCTGTTTCACAGGATGTAGACCTGGTTGTACCGAGTCCTTTGACACCTCCCATAGAACTATCCCAGCTGTGAAGTCGTGGGGGCTTCACAGGGCCTGGACCGGAGACGCCTGTGTTTGGACAACCTGTAAAATAAGTCTTCTGGGATCTGGCGTCTGCAGAGAGAGAGCTCTCTCAGTTTAGTAGAGATGTAAATGATTTTAGCAATAATGATCACATTGGAGCAGTTACTGCAACTGGGATTACCTGAAAACAAAACAAAACAAAAAGGGAAAGGGTGTGAAGTCTACCTTCCCATGGACATTGAATAAATCACCCATTCTCATTTCCAGATTCAAAGGGGAGACAGCCCTTCCCAACTTCACTCATAGCTGTTGAGCGGTGGATGAAGAGATCGAAGTCATGATGAGGCAAACACTATAGAATTCTTTCACTAGGGCTCTGATCAAAGAATTCTAACTACACAGGCAGTTTTTGCCATTTGGGGAGGTCGACATTTACCTTTTCAGGGCTTGGCACAGAATAATGCTGAGGAAGCTCAGATACTTAATCTCTATCAAAGAAGTTCTGCTTTGGTGCTTACAAGAACTCTCCCAAACATTAGCAAAATATTCAAAGTCAGGCTGCTCACATAAGGGTCAGCCTACTTTGCTGATTACCCTCCCCTCTGCTGCCAAACAGGCAATTTATTGAATTTCTCTGGCCTGGAGATAAAGAAGCCAGCCATTCTGACCCTCATCAGGAAGGATTGCACTTTTTTGGACTCTTACTGGGGCTGACTCTGCAGCGTGTCAGTTTAAAGGCAATGTGGCAAGTCCTTGTAAGAGACTGATGCAAGCTGTTAGCTGAGCCTGATAAAAGCTTTTCCTGGCAAAGAAGGTGATAAACATTGGTGGGTTAATCTGCAGATGAAAGGAGGTTGCCTTCAGTGATATTATTTATACTGTTTTACCCCAAGTGCTACCAGCGCAATAGAATCAGTCAGCTGTTGGTTCAGCCTCTCCGCCTTCAGAAGGCAAGGCATCTCACCATGGCATCTTAAAATGACTAAGGGGCGCCAGGGATCAAGTTGATGAAGGGAAGCATCCAAACAAATTTGATCTTTCTCCATGGAGAATGGAAGAACTAAGACCCTGAATTCACCACCAGGCAATCCACACCCATTCCCTGAAGCTTCGTGTACCAGCTCCTCTGCCAGGTGCTACAGATCCAGAAGGACAAGATGCTCGTGGCTGGTGCCAGAGACAAAAATGCAAATGAACCAACACAAAATTATATACAGGTAATAATTTAGAAGTCTGTTGGAAATAGGAGGGAGCCATAGAAGCTATATAAACCTTTCTAGAGAAGAACATATTCACAGCGAGTCTTGATGGGTAAATGAGAGTTGATGAAGCAGAGTCAAACTTGGCACAAGTTCCAAGGAATACAAAAATAAATAAGATTTGATCCCTGAAAGAGTTCTCAGTCTTATCTTAGAAAAAGATAGATACAGGGGTGCCTGGGTGGCTCAGTCATTAAGCGTCTGCCTTCGGCTCAGGTCATGATCCCGGGGTCCTGGGATCGAGCCCCGCATTGGGCTCCCTGCTCCGCGGGAAGCCTGCTTCTCCCTCTCCATTCCCCCTGCTTGTGTTCCCTGTCTCCCTGTCTCTCTCTCTCTAATAAATAAATAAAATCTTTTTAAAAATTTTTTTAAAAAAAGAGGTCACGGGGCGCCTGGGTGGCTCAGTCGTTAAGCGTCTGCCTTCGGCTGAGGTCGTGATCCCAGGGTCCTGGGATCGAGCCCCGCATCAGGCTCCCTGCTCCACAGGAAGCCTGCTTCTCCCTCTCCCGCTCCCGTCGCTTGTGTTCCCTCTCTCGCTGTGTCTCTCACTGTCAAAAAAATAAATAAAATCTTAAAAAAATGAAAAGAAAAAGAAAAGGATAGATACAGTTATAAAGAAGAATATGTTGCCTCCTGCCTAGAAGGCACCCAACTAATATTTGTTGAATGAAGGAATGAAATGTGATAAATACTCTCATGGAGGAAACCCCAGTTTCTCTGGGAGCACAAATAGAGCAACTAATTCTGTCTGGAATTAGAAGTTATGACATTTGAATTGGTCCTTGATAGATGAAGAGGAGTTGTCTAGCTAATAAGGAAGGAGCAGGGACTTGGGGCAGTGAGCCACTCATGAGCAAAGACATAAACATCTGTTCAAGGAATAACAAGTGGTCTTAGATGGCTAGAGCCCAAGGTTTATGGCTGGGAATGTCTAAGCTGAAGCTGGAGAGATGGGTTGGGGCCAGATTGCCCCAGCCTTGTGAGTCATGCTGGAGTTCTGAGACCATATTTTGCAAGGACCGTGCAGCCATGCTTGGCACAGTGAGGACGGGGGGAGGATCATTCACACACTACTGTGCTAAGTACCGTTCCAGGATCTGTGAACAGAAAGAACTCGGCCCCTGCCCTCATCAAGTTTGTGTTCTGGTTTGGAAAAGACACAATGAAACATAATGTCAGGTACTGCTGAGTATAAAGGGGAGTGATTTTAGATGAGGTCAGGAAAAGCTGTCGGAGCTGACCTTTGAGTAAAGAACTGAATGAAGTAGGGAAACATAGGGCATTTCCTTCACTAAGGAATTGGGAGACCTGAGTTCTAGTCCCAGCTGAAGCTTTTTCCAGCTGGCGGGTTTGGGAAAATTATTTTAAACTCCATAGACTTCCAGCCCGCTGTTAGATACAGAAAGGCATAGGAGGCCTTCACAAAGTAGGTCCTCAGTAAATATGTTAAGTGGCTGATCAATATTAATTACCAATTATATCTGAACAAACACATTATTCTTTTTCCAATATTATAAACTTAGCTCAAAGGCCATACCTTTTAGGATCCCTTTTTTGATGATGCTAACCTGGAGATAGAGCTTCCTTTTTCTGAAAACACCTCTCCCACCCTCACACTGCTCCCTAGTAGAATGTTATGGTGTCCACATTTTTTTTTTTTTACCCAAAGAGCAGTGTTGGGCTACATTCAGCTTAAATCCAAATCTGAAAGTTTGTTCTCCTTCCAAATGACGGTAGCTGACACAGACACCATTAACGGAGTGCCTATAATATGTCGATGGTGGCAGTCACTTTACCTTTATTAAACCAACTTTATAGAATACCATTTACCACTGTGTCTCCAGGACCCAGCATAGTGCTTATCACATAATAGATGTAACATAAATATTTGGATCAATGAGTCTCAAAAAAGTCAGGAAATGTTCCCGAGTTCACATAGAAAATCTGCAATAGAAAAGAATTTGAAAATAGGCATGTCCAAGAACATGACCCATGTTACCCACACACACAATAAGTAGAGTCCTCCTTATTATGAAATCTGGAAGGAAACCCCAAACCTTAAGACTGATCACACAAAGCCCAGAGTAGTTAGGACAGAACAGGTCCTTTGTTTGAAGCCAACAGGGAGAAACAAATTCTGGGATTCTGGTAGCTTAGAGGCAGATCTTTGAAAGACTATTTTGGAGTAAAGCAAGGCCTCAATGAAGTGACGAGCAAGTACATAAGTGGCAACTTTATGATAAAAGTCTGTATTACAAGTGACATCATAGACCAAATCAGCAAGGAACAGAAACAACATAGGAGGCTTTAAAAAAAAAAAAAAAAAAGGTATAATCTGGACAATGAAAGAAGAGAAATCCTTCAGGAGGAGAAACTGAAAATTGACATTACAGTTCATCTATTCATGCCTATATTCAATATGGGGCAAAATGAACCCAGATCGGTCACTCCCAGCTCATTTTGTTTCCATCTCATAAAATCCCAAGTTAAATGCCTGGAGTGAACAAATCAAGATAAGCAGATCCCTGGAGAAATGTGGTTTTGTTTCTGAGGAATGTTTTAATAAGGATTGCTTTTGCTTCTAAATTTTCAAAATACTGCAATATAGCCCTTACAGAGTTGTTGAGAGGATTAAAAAGCTTGTGAAAAGCCTAGTTTGCACATTGAAGGCACTCAAGAAATGTTCCTTTTCCCTCTTGCCCAGCAATTTTAAATTCAGCATCTTCCTCCTCCTCTGCGACCAGGTTGGGTGGACCTTTGGTACTTTGTGTGAATGGATGAGCTCACATATTACATGTGGCTTATGTGGTCAGAATCCTTTAGCATCCTGGTCAGGTCCTTTGCTACATTTTGTCCTATTTATTTCGCCCTTTGCCCTAAGATACCTTAGCTCGCTTTCTGCTCCAGATTCCTCATCTGGCTTATGTGGTCAGAATCCTTTAGCATCCTGGTCAGGTTCTTTGCTACATTTTGTCCTATTTATTTCGCCCTTTGCCCTAAGATACCTTAGCTCGCTTTCTGCTCCAGATTCCTTATCACCTCTTCTCCATCCTTGGCCATTTCTTTGCCTGCATAGTGATTTGTTCCCTGGAGACCGGAGTTCTGAGTAAGACTCCACAGTTGAAATGGATTGTTCACTATTCCATAAGCATGACAAATCTCATCCTTTACTCCGTGTCATTACTTCAAGCTATTCCCTCATCCACTGAAATGTCCTCTGTTCACAATGCTGCTCCAATCCTGCCACTCAAATTTCTGCCTATACTTCAAAGCCCAGTCAACTCTCATCTTTGCTAAAAAAAAAAAAATCCTCCCTCCTCTGAAGGACTCATGTAGTATCGATTGCCCGTTCCCTTCGTTTAACAATTCTGTGCTAGCCAATATAATTTATTCCTGTATGTAAATATGCCACATTTCCCTACCTTGCTCTAGATTGTCAATTCCTTGAGTAAAAGTTGGGTTTTACACCACTTTGTATTTCCTGGCAGTTCTTGGCATTTGATGTGTATAATACTTATTCAGTTGACCATCAATAAATATCTCTGGCGTTAATCAATGTGCACTATCCAAATGACTTCACTTGGAACCAGGAACCAGTTACAACAAGGCTTGGAACTACATCAAAGGTTAAATGTGTCAGGCACCTCAGAGCCTCTACCATCTTATTACCATACTCTTATCCCCAGGGATGTCAAGAATGGGTTAAATAAGCAGACCTATAGATTAGGAGGCAAGTTTTAGCTAAAGATCTGTATCTGAGTCAGAAGCACATACATAGTGGAAAATATCTAGACTGTATAGAGAGTAAGAGAAGAGAGAGAACTGGGATACCAGTATTTAAGAAGAATGAATATTTAAGCCTATGAGTTTAAAAATTATAACCAAGGGGCGCCTGGGTAGCTCAGTCGTTAAGCGTCTGCCTTTGGCTCTGGTCATGATCCCAGGGTCCTGGGATGGAGCCCCAAGCCCAGTGAATCCAACTGGGCCTCTTGCTCAGCGGGGACCCTGCTTCTCCCTCTGCCTACCGTTCCCCGTTTGTGCTCTCTCTGACAAATAAATAAAATCTTAAAAATAAATAAGAAATAAAAAAATAAAATTATAGCCAAGGAGGGACTACATAAACCAAAAGGCAGCGTTGATATGGCAAACAAGAGAATAGGAACTTCAAGAAAGAGGGAAGTTCAATAGTCTCAAATTCTGCAGAAAGGTAAATTTAAGACTACAGTAATTAGCTTTAGTAACATGGAAGCCAAATTGGTGATTTTAACAGGAAAATATAAGCAATGAACAAAGATAAACTACCTGATTTCAAGATTTACTCTAAAGCTACAGTAAACGAGACAATGTGATATTGGAATGATAGATCAGTAGAAAGAAGAGAGCTGAGCAATAGACCTACACTTACAAGGTCGATTGACTTTCAACAAGGGAGCCAGGGGAATTCAATGAGGGAAAAGATATATTTTTGTAACAAATTGTGGTGGCACAACTGGTTATCTGTATGGGAAAAATGTTCCTCAATCATTACCTCATATCATATGCAAAAATTAACTTGAAATGAATCACAGACCAAAATATAAGAGGTAAAAAACGTTAAACTTGTAGAAGAAAACAGGAAAATTAGTTGGGACACTGGGCTAGACAAAGATATCTTAAATAGGCCACTGGAAACAGAAATTAATAAAATAAACATCAAAATTTAAAACATTTTACTCTTTGAAACACATAGTTAAAATGAAAAGATAAGCCAGATTCAGACAAAAGATTTGCAAAACACATCAAACAAGGGGCTTATAGCCGGAAAAAATAAAGAACACTTATGATTTAATAACAAGAAGACAAACAACCCAATTAAAAATTGGCCAGAAAAAACTGGAATTTCACAAGAGAAGATAGATGAATGGCCAATATGTACGTAAGATTCGTCATGTCACCAGTTTTCAGGAAAATGCAAACAAAGCCACAAGGAGATATCACTATGCACCTACTAGAATGGCTAAAATGAAAAAGATTGACAATATTAAGTTTTGGTGATGATGTAGAGTGATTGGAACCCCCACATAATGCTGGTGGGAACACAAAATGATTCTGTGCACTTGGAAAAGAGTGTGGCAGTGTGTTAAAAAATTAAACAAATGCTGACTGTATGAACCAGCAACTTCACCCCTAGATGTTTATCCAAGTATTCGTGGTTATATTTTCATAATAACAAAATGTAAAAACAATCTTATATTTCATCAACTGATGAAGAAAGAATTGCAGTATATTAATACTATGTCATGCTATTCTGCAATGAAAAGGAACAGAGTATTAATATACACAACATAGGTCCTAAAAACATGTGGCAGGTAGAAAGTCATATACAAAGACTCCATACTGAATGATCCCATTTATAGAAATTCTAGAAAAGGCAAAACATCGGGAAAAAAGCATATCAGTTGTTGTTTGGGATCAAGGTAATCTGAGAGGGTTAATTGTAAAGGAACATAAGGAAACTTGAGGGTGATGAGACTTTTCTTTATCTTGATTATGGTAGAAGTTATACAACTGTATACAATTACGGGAATTCATCAAACTTTACACTTACAATGAGTGGATTTTATCATATGTAAACTACTTCAATAAAGAAAAAAAGTCAGGTTAAAAAGGAATTGAGTCCTTAGCTGTATTTCTGAGGACATAATCAGGATAATTAGCACAGGGTGTGGGATCAGGTGAGCAATCCAAAATAAAACCAATTACTCCAGAGTAAAATTTCACCCTTATCTCCTTCAATATGTAGTACCGGGTTGTGCAACTATAAACTCAGAACTTAGAGTTGTACACACAACTGTGCAGTGAGGTCCAATTAAGGTCAAAATGTGGTTCCTTGAAAAATATTAAAAATGTACATTGTATGGGGGTGCCTGGGTGGCTCAGTTGGTTAAGCAACTGCCTTCAGCTCAGGTCATGATCCTGGAGTCCCGGGATCGAGTCCCGCATCGGGCTCCCTGCTGAGCAGGGAGTCTGCTTCTCCCTCTGACCCTCCCCCCTCTCATGTACTCTCTCTATCTCATTCTCTCTCTCAAATAAATAAATAAACTATTTAAAAAAATGTACATTGTATGGGCATATGGGGCACCTGGCTGGCTCAGTCAGAGGGGCATGTGACTCTTGATCTTGGGGTTGTGAGTTCAAGCCCCTGGGGTGTGGAGATTAAATAAATAAAACTTCAAGAAAAATGTACATTGTAGGAGCATTTAAAATTGAGACTACTGAACTATGTGGGTTCTAGCTCAAACTTGAAACTGTGGTTATTTTACTAAAGAAGTGCCATCGGGTTTTTCTAATGTCAGGTCTTCGAAGCAAATGTATTCTTTTCATATGTACAGTTAATTCACATCGTTTATAATTATTCTAAGCTATTAAAGGACATTTGGGGGACTCTTAAGAGGAAGCTTATACCAGAATCAAATGTGTTTAAGAGACACTCATATGATTTAGTTCACATATTTCACATTCCGTAGTTTAGATGGCATTCGAGAATTGAAAATGCTTCAACAGTCAAAATCAAACATGACATTCACATCCATTACATAGCGCAGGGGGTCTGTGCAAAGACACACATGCAGTGACACTGGAGTCATTAAAGAGTAAAACAGACCATATTTATTGATATGGAGTAATTTCTTAGATACATTAATATATTGGTACAGAACACCTCTGGAAGGATCTACAAGAAATTAGACACTGTGCTTGCCTCTAGATGCAAGAATTATGGTCTGGTTATTAGAACAGAAAGGAGACTGACTTTTTCGTTCTCTATTTTTTTGTACCAGTTCACCTTTTTTACTAACCACATGAAAATCCCACCTTAAAAAATAAATAACACTTACTTAAGAACAGCCACTGATTTAAACATAGATATATATATCTGTTATCTATATCTATATCATCTATATCTACATATCCGTTCAATTAGGAGAGGTGGGATCCTGGAGAGGAGAGGACTGACTGCATTTATTTAGGATTCCCCTTGCCTAAGCATTCATGTGTAGTAAGTGCTCTACAAACATGACATTTTTCTAAGTTAAACTTGATTCACAGCATTTTAGCTTTTAGTGAAATGTTGAAAAACCAAAATTATAACTTCAGAAAAAGCACAAAAATTCGAAAGTATTCCAAATTTGAATTTAATTTTAAAACATGGCATAATATAATAAATACTAGATTAACAAACCAAAGTTTCATATCCAATCTTGGGAAAAATCTCTTCACTACTCTGGACTTGTTTTCTATAAAACAATAAAATAATAATGGCAGTGCATACGTGGGAGGAGGTTGGTGTATAAATATTTTAGATATTAAGGAGTTTGGACAGGTGAAATTCTCTACAACTTCTTTTTGGTTTTAAAAGTTTTATTGTGATATAATTCACATACCATAGAACTTACCTATTTAAATCGCACAATTCAATGGTTTTAGTAAATTGGAGTTTTGCAACTATCATCACAATCAACTTGAGAACAGTTTCCTTATCCACCCACTCCTCCCCAAAAAACATCCCATTAGCAGTTATTTTCCCTTCTCCCTCCTTAACCTCCCCTCCTCTGCCCCAACTCCCATAGTCCTTGGTAACAATGAGTCTACTTTCTGCTTCTATATAGATTTATTTGGAACTTTTTACATAAATTCAATCATATATGTAATCTTTTCCAATGGCCTCTCACTTAGCATGCTTTCAAGCTTCATCATATTGTAACAGGGATCAGTAGTGCCTTTTCTTTTTATTGCCAATATTCCATTGTACTGATATACCACATT
This sequence comes from Callorhinus ursinus, assembly GCF_003265705.2. NCBI lineage: Eukaryota > Metazoa > Chordata > Mammalia > Carnivora > Otariidae > Callorhinus > Callorhinus ursinus. The sequence goes on along the minus strand of NW_027397072.1, from coordinate 14,137,991 downwards.
TTGCTTATTCATTCATCAGTTGATAGACATTTGGACTGTTTCCACTTTTGAGCTATGGATATTTGTGTAATTAAAAGTTTTTGGGTGGATATATATCTTCATTTCTCTTGGGTGTATTTCTGGCAGTGGATCTGCTGGATCATATGGTAACTATGTTTAACCATTTGAGGAATCACCTGACTTTTTCCAAAATGGCTGCCTCATTTTACATTCCTACCAGTAGGTCATTTCTGGTAGGAATGTAAATTTCTCCATACCCTCACCAACACTTGTCTTTATGATTCTGTCTGGCTGTCCTGTTGGGTGTAAAGTGGTATCTCATTGTGATTTTGATTTGTATTTTTCCGATAAATAATGAATTTTAGTTTCTTCATGCGCTTATTGGCCATTTGTACATCTTCTATGGAAAAATGTTTATTCAGATTTATTGTCTTTTTATTATTGAGTTGTAAGAGCTTTTTAGATATGTGTCTCTAGTCACAAGTCCTTTATCACATTCACAATTTGAAAATATTTTTTTACTCTTTTATGGTTTTCTCTTCATTTTAATAGTATCCTCTGAAACACAAAAGTTGTTGGTTTTGATGGAGTACAAGCTAAACTTTCGGTGTCTTATCTAAGAAATATTTGCTTAATCCAAATTCACAAAGATTTATGTCCATGTTTTAAGAGTTTATAGTTTGCAACCAGATCTTTGATCCATTTTGAGTTAATTCTGCATATTGTTATGAGGTAGCGCTCAAAATTCATACTTTTGCATATGGATATCCTGTAATGCCAGTAGAATTCGCTGAAAGAATACTGTTTCCCCACTGAGTTGTGTTGGCACTCTGGTTGAAAATCAATTGAACATAAATGTTAGAGCATATATCTGGACCCTCAATTCTATCCCTTTGATCTGTATGTCTACACTGATGCTGCTACAACACCTTCTTCGTCACTGAAACCTTATAGTAAGTTTCAAAATCAGAATCAGGAGAGCCAAGTCCTTCCTTTTTTTTTTTAAAAAGATTGTTTTGCCTATTCTGTGTCCCTTACATTTCCATATGGATTTTAGAATCAGCTTGTCCATTTGCGCAAAGAAATCAGCTGAAACTGATGGAGACAGCCTTGACTCTATAAACTAGTTTGGGAAATATCTTAGTATCAAGTCGTCTGATCCATGAACATGGGATGTCTTTCCATTTATTTAGGTTTTTTTCTTTCAACGATATTTTGTAGTTTTCAGTGTATATTTTGTACTTCTTTTGTTAAATTCATTCCCAAGTATTTTATCCTTTTTGATGCTATTGTAAACAGAATTTTCTTAAGTTCATTTAGGGTTACTCACTGCAGATGTATAGAAATATAACTCATGTTTGTATATTGATCTTCTGTCCTGCAACCTTGCTGAACTCATTTATTAGTTCTAATAGTTTCTAGTGGGTTTGTTAGAATTTTGTATATAAAGATCTTGTCATCTGCAAATAGCAACAGCTTTACTTTTTACTTTCCAAACTGGTTACTGCTAGACTTTTTGAATGTTAACGCACAATTTAATATTTAGAGTTACTGAAGTCAATATAGGACAAAATCATTTTTAAAAAAGGAAAGGAAAAAAGTGCTATAAAAAAAAAAACACAGAAAAGCCAATAAACTAGGAGGCAAGAAATCTGGTTCCCACACCATTAGTTTGTTGTGTGATCCTGAGCAAATTTCTAAGTCTTTTCTCATTATACATTCTGTTTTGCAAATCTTTTTCCAATTGGCATAACTGTGAACTCGGGGTTATGTAAGAAGTAGCTTTCCTCAGTTTTTTCAGCCATTACAACCATAATTTTTACTAATTATACTGAGCATCTTCTCCTTTTCATTTTTGCCCCTCACAAAGAGAATAAGGTTACCAACACTGGAAGAGCACACTAAATGTATCTTCATATTGAGAGAAAGTAAAACTCTCAGGAAAGGCAACACAGAAGACACCGAGGGAGTGTAGGTAATTACAAAGAGTTATCTTCATGGGAACAAACTGAAATATAAATGAAAACTTCAGAGGTTTGTGGAAGAAATGGACAAAAGTGAGCAAATGGATGAAGCATTTACTCTAGTACTGTACTAATATTTCAAAACTTTAAAATCAATAAAGACATAAACAATGTCAAAAGTATGTTTTTAAAATATACTTTAAGTTTTCACAAGGATCATCTTTTAAAACCAAAGTTTTAGACATTTTTTATTACAATTTTAATTAAAATGGAAAATGTCTCATGATACACAGAACCACATTACATTTTTATGCCACATGTAGAGATTCTGCCTCTGCTAGTGCTGATGGTACTAAAATCTAAGTTATAAATATTTTTAATTCCATTTCAAGAGTTTTGGAACCTCAGTTTTAATCTTTGACATAAAGGAAGAGGACTATCCAAAGAAGTACCAGAGTCACCTTTGTCTTTATGACACTGTAGAAAACTCAGAGAACCTTTAGCTGCATCTGGGAAACAGTATTCTTCATTTCCACCTGTTTTATAAGCCTGGACACACTGTTCAGTTTCTTTCATATATATTTTAGGGTTATTCAACTTGTTGGCATTATCTTTCTTGAATTGGGCTGGGTTACGCTTCTGGGAACTATGCTTCATTTTCTGAGTTGTGTTTTTAGCTTTCTCAAACACTGGGACACTTTCTTCATCAGAGGAATGTCTGTCAAGGCAAACGCTCTTCTTCGTTACACTTTTCTGAGTGGTTAGCACATCAACTTTTCTACTATGATCTAAAGCAGTATTTGGTGGTCCAGCTCTAACACTGAAGGTCTTTACTATTGGATTGTTGACAGAATAAGATTTAGAAGTATTCATTTTATAGTTTTCTCGAAATAGCTGGTCTCCTTTTAGAACTTTAGATTTTCTAGATTCATTTTGCAAATAAATACCTAGAAGATCATTTGAGAGATGTGATGGACAATTAGAACCACTGTTAGTAATACAAGATTCTTTTATGGTAAGTAGGGACAAAGTTTTCAGGTCAACATTTGGCCGTGCATTATCCTGAGGATATGATGATTTTATACGTATTCGTTCCTTTAAAGGCAAATCCTGAAGATGTAAATGAGTAATACCAAAAAGTAGATTCTCTTCAGGATTAGTCTTTTGAAGATCCCGATCCAACACTTTATTAATGTTTGTGGTGCACCATTCTGATTCACATGATAATTCTTCTGAGAAATGTTTAAAATTTTCAGGGATGGCTGTTTCAAGTTCTGATTTTAAACCATGAGAGGAAGTGTTCCTTGGAATAGCTGGAGAATTACTAAAAGAAGTACCTTCCCAGTCAATGGTGCTTAATTGTAGATCAGCAATCGCTGATACGTTATGGGATGAGGTACTAGGTTGACTAGATTCTGGAATCAGAGACTTACTGACAGCTTTAACTTGCTGCATAGCCAAAGGTCTTGGAGAAGACACCAAGTGCTCTTGTGTATTCAAACAGAGAGTATCTTCAGGTAAAATTAAGCTATTCAATGATGCAGAAATAGATTTCTGGGGTAATGCACAATCAGGGGTAATTTCCAAATGTAACTTGGAATTCTGCTTAGAAAAGACTTCACATGTGGGGTTTAAAGTCATCTGTGACTGGAAGCTCATCGTATCATCTGATTCTGGCCAATTGCTTTCTTTAGACTTAATTTTCATGCCTAAAAAGAAAAAAAAATACAATACTCTTAAAATCTATCTTATTTTCCTTAACTTGAGTAAGTAAATAAAGAGTTCAGACCAGAAATCTTCTGCATGAGTAATTATTATTTTTGTCTTTTTTGTCTCAGTGCATTCCTAGAAACTGTGTTATAAATAATCATAACAACATAATTCTTAATAAAATATTATAAAATATTTTCTTTTGGAAACAATGTTATAATTGAATTTGTTTTCCTCATCAAGTTCTAGGAAATAAAGAAAATGTGTTTATAATCCAAAACACGTTATGCATACTAGTTGCTCAACAAGTAATAGTACGATTACTATTAACTCTTGGTTAAGTTAGCACACACAGAGCAGAATGGTTTACTCGTGGCTTTAAAAAAGAAGTGTATCAAGACAAAGAAGCAAGAGTAAAATCCTAACTCTTGATTTTACAGAACTTTCAGCAAAATTTAGACAAGCTAGATTCAAATAGAATAGGTAACTTCTATAACATTTGTGTGTGGCATAAATAGCTATCAAATGTGATACTTACTTTTTTGTTTCTTCCCTTTCAGTTCTAAGTTTTGCTTTTGATAAACAGCAACAATCTCAGGATAAGCCGCTTCAAACAATGATTCTTCTTCTATTGTTTGTAGAACCAATTCTCCATGTTTATCTTCCAGAGCATAATGTTCTAAAAGATTAAAAATACAGTAGACACAGCCTTAGTTGCATATTTGTAAATTTCAATTTTCCTAGGTAAGAAACTTACCTGGTAAGTTTACCAGTAAACGAAATCATGTGCAAATTGATAATTCATCACAATTCTTGCTTTACAACGTCTCTGTTTTACTATCTGTTGATACTAGTACAGAACTGATTTTCTTCTGCCTGGCAAGACCTGGAAAAAGATTCCTTTCAAAATGAAAAATTTAAATTCTCTTGCTCTAAAGATGGTACCTACAGGATAGAAAACATTGCTTAGATAAGGTTGGTTGCTTTTAATTTACTATAAGTGTTAAAATTCCAGATAAAGAATGGGAATAGGCAGTTTCCTAAAACTCCCAACATTAACTTTCTTTAGTGATGGCTCCTGAAAAGAACAGAATTGAGGGTACACCCAGGCTCACTGGACTCACAAGCAGCTACTGAATGAAAATGAGAATGCTTGCATGTAAATTTACAATATAATATATAAATAGACTAGATCCTTATGTTTATCCTACACGAGGGAAAAAAATCACATGAGAAGCTACACTATAATGAAAATATTAGTTGATGAGTTTAAAGTACAAACAGTGGAAACAGATGAACTTACAGTGTTTCTTAAACTGGCTAGGAGTACATTTTCTCCCTTAAAAAACAGCACCCACAAAGGACAATGCTTAGTTTTTTGTTTTTTTGTTTTTTTAAGATTTTATTTATTTATTTGACAGAGAAAGAGAGAAAGCACAAACGGATGTAGCAGCAGAGGGAGCGAGAGAAGCAGACTCCCTGCTGAGCAGGGAGGCCAACATGGGGCTCGATCCCAGGACCCCTGGGATCATGACCTGAGCCGAAGGCAGACGCTTAATGGACTGAGCCACCCAGGCGCCTCTGACAACACTGAACAGAGATGTGCTGCCAAACTGGGTTAATGTGATTTTCTTTCCTGAAAATATACTACAGTTCGTGGAACTGTTGCTAAACAGTCCTCAAAATTCTTCAGCTTTCTCTTTTCCTAGTATTGCTTAGCATGGTTTATCTAATTCCTTACAATTTCATTCTTCAAAATTACCTACAACTTAAACTTTCTTTGATAAATCTACTGCCTCACTCATTCACATATAATCACACAATCTAATTTCAAAGCCAGATAGAAATGAATTTGGTATTACTTTCCATTTTAAATGATCTGTGCTTTCCTTGCCTTCAGTTTGGGAGCTAATTCAGAGTTCACTGCATTTTTGTCTATAGCAAAACAAGAGTAATTTGACAACTAACAATTCTCATGAAAACTAAACAGAGGAAAGAAAAGAGAGGAAGAGTACCTCAGGTGCTATGCAGCAACCTGATTTCTTTAGACCCAACTACATAGTGAAATCCAATGACAAGACTGTTTGCAGCAGCATTTTCTTCAGAAATACAGATCAAAACTACTTCCGTATTATATTCTTAAATATTAATTACAATAGAAATACCAACTTATGATATTAAGATAAAATTACTTAAAGTTTTTAATATTTACTATTAGTCAAAACTATTAGTCAAAATAGCACAAGTAAACTATGAAATCAATCCTCAGTACATGTAATATGTCTCTTCTTTATCTTATATATATATATGTTTTATATATATGTATATACATATATATATATATATATATATATACATATATATACACACCATATTTGCTAAACACATATGGTTAAATGTTACAAATTTTGCTTAGAGTGAATACATACCAGGCTTTTCCCATTCTATTTCAAAGCAATGAATTCCATTTCTGATCCGGGTTTTAACGATTCTGAAAAACAAATTCTTCTCATGAGGTCTAACTGCAGGAGTTATTTTGAAATTTTCAATTTGTAGATTGAATTATTCAATTTCCATTGGCTTCTGTTTTATTCTTATAATATTCTAAAAATACTATAAAGAATTATGGCATAATTATTCCTTTGACTAGCTTATTCAAAAGATAATTTTATTGTTAGGTGCATAGAGTTGATGATTGTAATATCCTATCAGTAGATTTCATTATTATTCAGCATTCCTTTCTTCCATAATAATGATTTTTCTTCTAAAGTCTATTTTGTTTCTGTTAATTCTGCTACATCACTTTGGTAAATATTTACGTGGTAATCTGTTAAATCTCTTTATTTTCAACTTTTGTGAAGTTTTATTCTGCACGTGCCCTATAAATAGCAGAATATTGCTGAATTTTGTTTATTCATCCAATATAATGCCTTTTAATTGATGAGTTTAATCTGCTTACATTTATTGTGATCACTGATCTTGCTGGACTCATTTATACAATTTATTTTGTGTTTTCTGTTACCCAACTTTTTCTTTGCTACTTCCCCTGTATTCTTCTAGTTTGACAGTCTTACTTTCCTATTTTATGTATTGGCTTCAAAGACAGAGATTGCATTTCTGGTGTTTTAGTGGTTACCCTTAATGGTTTACATGCATACGCTGGAAGTTTTAATTTATTATCATCCTTGTATATTAATCAAGCATTATGCAGCTATTTATATACATATTTTTCCAGTTAGTTTTTTAAATTAGCTAAATATATTTTGTTGATTTCTCTTTATTGATTGATCACTGTTTTTTGTTATCCACATCATCCCTCTGGGTTCATTTTTCTTCTTGCTTAGGTATCTCCTTTAACAGTGCTTTTAATGAGAATCTGTGATTTATTCGCCAACCAGTAAATAAGGCTTTAATGACGTGTAGGCTGCCAATTATTTTTACTCAAAGCTTTGAAATGTTACTCCAGCATTACTGTCATGAAAGATGTATGCTATCAGACTGTCATTCCTTTGTAGTTTATCATTTTTCTTTGATATTTCCTCCCAAACTTTTAGTTTGAAAATTTTTAAACCTTTAGAAAAGTTGCAAGAATAGCACAATGAATACTCATATTCCCTTTGCTGAGTTTTACCAATTCTCAGTTTCTGTCCTTCCATTCACTTTACATTTTTGTTCCCTTTCTGGTTCATTGAAATAGTTCTATGGTTAAGCTTGGCTATATCATTTTATATTTATTTCTTTTAATAATCTGTTATTACGACTTGTTTGAAGCAGAAAAGTGTGCGAAGGCACGAACTTATTGTTATCTTGACTGTAAACTCTGAATAAACTTTTAATATTTCATACTAGATCTTTACTCCATTTTTATATAACAAAGAGCTATCTATCCCTCTACTAAAGGTATTAAGATTATTAAAGGTATTAATAAGATTATTATATAGATCATAAGATACTCAAATGGAAACACAGAGACTTCTTTGTACAATTCTTCATATTACCGAATTGGCTGTAGTTGATTAGAATTCCTTCTACCAAGCTTTCTTTCTATCATGTCATAGTGGGTCAAAAGCACTAGCAATTTCTCACATGCATAGTGATTGGGCCATTCCATTTTTTCAAGAGTAAATCTCTGTAAATATAAAACAAATAAAACAAGATTTTGTTATCTCTTGGAGACAGCACTCTCAGATAATATCATTTTTTCTTTCAGAATTAACATTAGTTAAAGTAGTATCAGTAAGAACATTCCCAGAAAGAACAATGCGCCTCCTAAGGAGGCAATGTTGCATAAGGATTAAGTGTGAGGGTTGTCAGTTTGAACCCCAGTATGGTATTTCCAAGATGTTAGGTAAATTACTTAATCTCTTTTAGCCTTAGGATTTCCATCACAAAATATAACCCAACTGAGAGATTATAAAGATTAAGTGAGGTTACATGTAATGTGTTAATATGATAGCAAATTTTAATTTTCAATTAATGTTGGCTGCATTAGTATTACTGTTGTTGGTAGGGATAGGCAACAAGTACTTACAATTTATTGAACTACTCTGTTTCCCTAGCCACTATGTTAGGGATTATTATAAATAATCTCACTTCATCTTCATAGTGACCTCATGAAATAAGTAATATTATTTCTATTTTGAGGATAACACATATACAAGATCACATAGTAAGTGACAGACTGTCCAAATTTAAAGTTAGGTCACTGATTAAAAATTCCAATGCCCTTTGGTGAACATAGCATAATGTATAAACTTGTCAAATCACTAAGTTGTACACCTGAGACTAATGTAACCTCATGTGTCAAATATACTAAAAAAAAAAAAAAAATTCCATTGCCCTTGTAAACTACACTGTCTTTTATAACAACATACTTGATCCTCACATTCTTTGGGTATTATGCCCCACCCCCAATATCTTCCTGAATACAGTGAATCTGTACATGGTATGTAAGGTATCTTCTAAAGAAGAGCATAATTATTGTTTGTCTTGTGGTCTGCAAAGTATGGTTCCTATGTGGCAAAGAAATGAAGATTAGAAAAAAATGCTGAAAAATATATGTGCAATCAAAGCTGTTTTAAATCTCCTCTCAAAACAAAGTCATTATCCCTTCTTATCTTCCTAGTACCCAACTACATCGCATAAAGTAAGTATGTATTTTCCGATACCTGAAACAATAATAAATCAGGTCTTTGGTACCTGATTACCTTCACCAATTTATCCTTGTTCAAAAGGAATTCTTGAATAACCTAGCAAGAGAAAATAAAATAGAAATTCAGACTTCAGACTTTTTAAAAGAACTTCTGAAATAAGACATACGTTTGAATTATTAGTTATTACCTTATGGAATGGGAATCCCTCACAACTGCAAGCTTTTCTGAAAATAAATTATATACATGTTGTTAATATAATCGGGCAGTTTTAGACAGACCCAATTCATTTCACCTAATCTCTGCTCATTTAATGAAAAATGCCATTGGATAATATCCCAGTCATCAAGCTTCTCTTTGAATAACTATTAAATCACTGTCTTCTGATATAGCCTAATATTTGAACAAAAATCAAAAAAACAGATTTTGTGAAATATTACTAGTCTAGACATGGGGGAAGGTTATGCGAAAATAATTCACGTAGAGGTATATAAATAGGTCAGGACAGAAAAAAAGGAGTTAAAAAAAAGAACTTACTTTTTAATGCTGTTCTCTACTGCACTCAGTTGTCTATCGTGCTCCGTATGGTGCCACTCACAAGGACAACAGTATTCATAATCATGTGGTTCACAATATTGATTAGTTTTACAGAGTTTGCATCCATTACGTACATGCTCCTTAGGTGAACCTTTATGGAAACACAAAGAAGTATGATTTTCACCGCTTTTTAGATTTACCTTCTACATCTTTATTTATTTTTTTTGCCCTTTTCCAAATTTTTAAAAATGAATGCTGCCTAGCAAAGTCCTTAGCATATAGAAAGGTTCCAATACATTTAGATTGAACAGAATGATGCATATTGTAATAATTTTTAAGACAAAGTAGATCCTGAGCTATTACTCTTCTGTGACACTATTTTTTTGTTGTTTCTATAAATTGTTCTTCTATCTGAAACTATGAATTTGTAACCAGAAATTATAATTTTACAATAATCAACAACAGAAAACTTTGTGGTTTACTTGGTAGCTACATGCAAGAGAAGTAGGATATAATTACTAGCTTTAAAAAAGATTATTTATGGGGTGCCTGGGTGGCTCAGTCGTTAAGCGTCTGCCTTCGGCTCAGGTCATGATCCCAGAGTCCTGGGACGGAGCCCCACATCGGGTTTTCTGCTCAGCGGGGGGTCTGCTTCTCCCTCTCACTCTCCTTCTGCGCTATTCCCTGCCTCTCTCAAATAAATAAATAAAATCTTAAAAAAAAAAGATTTAACAGAATAATTCATGAAAGGCTTTCTTTAATGAGACTATTAAAAGAATATAACAGTTAATTACCTCTGCTAGTGTCTAGCCCTCAGTAACCTGAACAGCTATTTTTAAACTGTGCTTGTAACATGAACGAATTATGACTACGGCACAGGTATGGGGCCCTAGTTCCCTTTTGAAGAAAAGCAAGACCACTTTTAACATTGTTTTGGGAATACAGAAGAGCACATATAATTGATAGGAACTAAAACTGTCATTTATAAAGTATCAAAAAACTACAGAATTGAATTTATAAAGTATCCTATAAAAACATTTATTTCATCCATAATTTGACAATGCTTATGAACACATATTGAGACAAATAATTTCTTTTATTTATTATTATTATTTAAAGTTCTTATTTATTTGTGAGAGAGAGAGAGAGAGCATGAGCTGGGGGGAGGGAAGGGTGAGGGAGAGAGAGAAGCAGACTTCCCCTGGGCGGGGAGCCTGACGCAGGGCTCAACCCCAGGACCCTGAGATCATGACCTGAGCCAAAGGCAGATGCTTAACCATCTAAGCCACCCAACAGCCCCAAGAATTTCTTTTAAAAGATGAGCTAATAAGATCTCCTACTCTCTCTTGGGAGTGAAAGGTGTTTTTGTTCCAGTACATACTAATGGCATCTTTTTTTTTTTTTACCAAGATTAATGAAGAGGAACCAAGTTATTTTCAATAATAATGAACATGTATTAGGAATTAGTTTTAAGTCACTATCTTTGTGCAAATAAAAACAAATGGTTTTAGTCCGATTTCCCCCTAAGACTTAGCAGTATATTTTTTTGTTTAAATGGATTTCTATATTGAAAACATAATTTTAACATCTATGTAATTTGGTATCATAGTTTGAAACGGCACTTACCCTATATTTATCGTTTACATCACATTATTTCATTCAATTAACAATTATTGAGTGCCTACTATGTATATGGACACAACTCCTGACACTGAGGATTTTCAATCTACTGAGGAAGATAGAGATGTAACAGGTATTGTAAGAAAAGGATGACAATGTGGGTATCAGACACTAATGTTCTAGAGATATCATTCCCTATGTCAGCTTACCTGGATGGGAACACACAGAACAATGGGCCAGTTTTTTAATAGCTAGTGGTTGTGGATCAGAGCGTGATTCTTCATTCCACTGAGTAAACCTGTAAAAAAAAAAATGATGTTAAAAGGAAAACAACACAAAACAAAAACAGGTCACCAAAATGCCATGCTCTCAAATGTCAGGCTATTCTGTTTCCTCCCTTACCTGCCCACTTGTTTTCTCTTTGATGGTAGATAAAGTCACTGGCCCAGCCTGGGAAAACCCTCAATCTATGTACCTCAATTTAAAAACGTGGCCCCAAGGACAACAGAATTGCAACAGGGGGAAGAGAGAATCAGACAGTCACAGCGAAAAAAGGAGGAAGATAGAGGAAAGGAAGAGAAGAGAGGAGGCAGCAGAAAGGAGGGGGAGGAGAAGAGACAAAGACTATGTACTCATATACTCGTGTACTCATTTGTATACATTCATATAGTCATTCAGCTTAGGGTATTTTTTTAGAGAATCTTAATTTAGGCAGCAATATGCAGGGAGAATGACTTGTGTATATCTTTTTGATCTCTTCTCTATGTGTAAGTATAAAACAAATCGAATCACGTACATGAACATTTTCCTGTGTCAGGAATAGGGGTGAAGGGTAAAGTATAAAACTAAATAGAGCATCAAGTTTCTGAGTAAAAACTGTTTAAAAAATCTAGATCATCTGAAATTATCATTTTCTTAATCTCTTACGTAAACTGCAAAACACTGCCTGTTTAATGACTGATTTTAAGGAAAATGTGTATCTGCTAAGATTTCTACTAAATAAAAGTTAATTTTATTTTTGGCTTAAGTTCTAGGCAACATAAAGCCACCAAGGGGATAGTTAAGTATTCCTCATAAAACACAAGCGCTCTGAATTATGTTCCTCTACTTACAGAAATTAAAGGTCTAATAAAAAGCTAAATTATCTCTTCAGTTCATTGTGCAGTGTCTGGTACTAAGAGATATTATTTGGCTTTTGGAATTTCTGATTCATTTACTACAAAGACCAAGTATGAGCTTGCTAAAAATAGCATTAATAGATGCTGGATAAATAAATAGAACTTTAATTGTGGGGAAGAAAAAGAGGGGGGAGAGTCAGTCTAAATTAAAATTAGAATGATACATAGTAAGAAGAAGAAAGGTAATTTTATTCCTTTCAAATGTTCAGACAAACATTTCATAAAATGCTGCCAAAAGCACATATTTGCTGAAACTGTGACAATAAGGATGATTTGTAGTTAGTGCCATACCTTCTTTTTATTCTTTATATCATTCTTTATCTTATTCTTCACAATTCCCAAATGATTCCATGCCAATGTGTACCTTTTTTTCCTGCTTTTGGCACAGCACTCACTGAAACCAGATTCACTGTAGTCTTATTTTTTGTTGCTTTTTTTTTTAATGTTCAGTAGCCACTGTATAGTACATCAATAGTTTTTGATGTAGTGTTCAATGATTCATTAGTTGCGTATAACACCCAGTGCTCATCACAGCACGTGCCCTCCTTAATTCATTGAAGTCTTAGATCTATCAGTAGCTTTATAGCTGAAGGAGCTTCTTCTTATTCACTCCATACTTTATCATCATTAATATTAATTCATAATTAACATTAACATAAACCACTGCTTTCATTAAGTAAATATACTTCACATGCTCACAAAACTAAATAGCACAGTTGGTAAACTTCCAGATATTCTGTACCTTAACTATTTTGAATCCTTAAATTGTACAGTCTAAATTAATTAGAATTAATATATTACTAAATATGTGGCTATAAAACAAAACGCACTCAAGTAAAAATTGTGATCAAGTGTTACATGTTATTAAATATTTGCAATATATCAGGCATTTCACTTATAGAGAATAAATATGATATCAAAATATTTTATATCAAAAATAATTTTAAATATAAAATTATTTTATGGCTATGTTTCTCTTTACTTAGTGGTAAAACAGTCTAAAATAGCCTGTGGTAAAAGTACACGGTTATAAATAAACACATTTCGCATCGTACTACTTCTTTTTGTAGTGACCTAATAATGAAAAAAATACAGTATAGCTTAGGACGTATATTCTTATCTTTTCTTTGGAAAGTCTCAGAGTAAACAAAAATCAGTTATCATTTTATTTTATTTTAAAGATTTTATTTTTGGGGGTTCCTGGGTGGCTTAGTTGGTTGAAATCTCTGACTCTTGATTTGGGCTCAGGTCATGATCTCAGGGTTGTGAGACCGAACCCCAGGTTCAGCTCTGCACTCACTGGGGAGTCTGCTTGAGATTCTCTCCCTCTCCCCACCTCTAAAAAAATAAAAAATAAAAATACAAAATCCTTTTTTGGAAAGCATAATATAATACTTTTTGTAATAGTTGCTATTCAATTCAACAAGAATAAATGTCTAATGTCACAAGAAAAGAGTAATTTTTAGTTACCTTTGAAGTAAACTTTGCCCTTTCAAAGTCCGTATAAGTTTTAATGCTTGCTCTTTGCCAACTCCAGGGACTCCCTTTCAGAAAGTGGAAAAGAAAAGCAAATGTTAATCACTGGGGAATGGAGAAATAAAGTATGACATGTCCATTCAATGGGAGGTTGTGCAGCTAACAGAATAAGGTAACTATGTAATGATAGGAAAAGATGTGCAAGATACCTTGCCACATTTAAGAAAAAAATAAAAATCGCCCACCCTGCGATCTAGATTTGTTAAAATTACTACGACATTGTTAATCTATGCAAACCAAAAAGTCACAAGATTATGTACTAAACCACTGACAGTGTTTATTTTAAGGGAGGGAGGAACAGAACTTTAGAGGGCTTTTACTTTTTATGTTAATTATTCTGATAGTCTTTTAATTTGACTTAACTTCAGGTTCTATTTGTAATCAGAAAAAGCATGTTCACTTACTTAGATGAACATTTAATCTTTAAAGACCCAGACAATCAAAAGAGAACAAAGAAGAGTTCCAAGTTAACTCTTGAAAAATTAAAACAAGTTGCCAACACAGAAAAAAAATGTTAATAAACGTGTATTTGCATGACAATTTCTGGTTTGAGTCTTCCAGTTCCTATAAAAGTTTATGAATCTACCTTATAAGCAGGACTGCCATTTAGCCAATATGCACTGGGATAGACATGCCAGTGTTAAAATATTTCCAAACTGATTAGTAAATGGTCACTGCACAAGCATCCTAAATATCTGCTGGCAAAGGGGTCTCCCTCCAGCCTGAATCCCCTTTCCAGCCCCCTTACACTCAGGATCAGCTAGTAAAAGGGTAGCACCTCTCCTAACAGTGGTCCCCAGAAGTCTGTTTTCATGGCTACAGCCTGTGTCTTTGGCATACCCGTTGCTAGATATTTTGTATATCACCCTTCTTATATTAGCATTTAGCTACATGTTAAGTTTCTTGAAGGTAAATCATCTTAGTTCATAAGTGGTAAAAATCTTCAAGTAGAACAAAATAAACAGATACCAGTTTTGTTACAAAGGTTAGAAAACGTCAAAATAGCTAAGGTTAAGACATAATGTAACACCACTGTAGCTAAAATTGGTTTCTGTGAGTTTAATTTTGCAAATTTTTTCTTATGTTCAACATTCGACTGTTTCTAGACTTTAATTATGACATAATTACATATGGGAAATAAGAATCTTCTATTTCAGAATGAGAATTATAATAAAATAATTACTTTTGTGTTACTTAAAAGTTTCCTTTTCCTACTTTCCTACTTTCCTACTCCTGCTTCCTTTTCCTACTAGCTAAAAAAAGTGATTTCTCTCTCTGGTCACTGATGACCTGAGTTAGAAATGATGGTTAATAATTTTACTATTCTGCTATTTTTTCCTCTCTCCTAAGCTCTGGTGAAAAAAAATAGAGATGTCATCCTTTGTTAGACTTCTCTTGGGGACAGAATACATAGTATAAGGAAGAATAGTGTACAGTAGAATGAAGAATTAGTAAGAATACAGAGATGATCAGTAGGGACCTAATGATGGGACTACATAGTAAGAACTACAATTCAAGGCATTCCATATTTTAAAATATATTTAAAATGAAAAAAATATATTTAAGAATGGGATTCTCCTTTAATTCTTAATTTATCACTCACCTATTAGTATACCTATTTGTTACAAAGTACTGTACTGTGCATCTTAAATAAAATGTTTTCATGAACAAAACTCAGTGCAATGCTAAGAGGCAAGGAAGGATGAATGGCTTACCACAATAATCATGTTGCCTAGTAACAGTATTACTACTGAGCATGTGCACAGTTGGAAAGCTGCAAGTAAGATTGAAAACCAAAAAACAGACAAACCAGTGATAGAAATTAATATTGGTATGACACAAGAAAAGAGTAATTCCTGTATTTTTTTTTAAATGGTAGTAAAACTCGAATGTGCATCTCTTAGTCTAGAGTAATGGTTTACTGATATTCAAGCTGTGGGCCTAGTTATTATTCGATTCTCGTTTATCACATTCAGTGTCACAATGAGCCAGTTTTTTAATGTCACTTGAAATGCTGATTATTTTCGTCACTAAATTGTTTATTATGCCTAAAATTATACTCTAAGTTAGGTTCTTAATCAGATAGCCATATTATTTTTATATTTATGCAGCATGTAAGGTATCAAAAAAGACACACTATGACTAATAAGTAAATACAACAATCTAAGCATACCTTCGGAAGATAATCGCAGCCAAGTAGTATGGCTAGTCCAACCAGAGCATCTCTATCCAAACCTAGTTTACTCTTGATAGATGACATTGTATAACAATCAACATGTGGATCCTAGAAGAAAGTACAGATTTAGTTTAATCTTCAAAAAAGTAAACATTTATAAATTAAACATTACAAAAAAGAATTTGTCTCTAAATGCTTAATTATTCTTAAGAGTTAAAATAGGAAAAAATTATCCTGATCACCAGAATCTTCACAGAATCTAACATTTCAATATCTGGAAATAAAGTCATAGTTTCAAAAACTGGCTTAAAAAAATAAACTATAATAGTCAAAATTTTCCTTTTTATTATTTTTTGACAGCTACAAAAGAGTTTCACCTTACAAAATTAGACACTGTAAAGTGAGTATTATAAAAAGTAAAACATTCCCTGTAATTGCAGTATCTAAAGTTTAACTATTAAACTATTATTAATAATGTAGTGCATATTCTTTTTTTTTATTAGTGCAGAGGTAGAATTTAGTGATTCCTCAGTTGCATATAACACCCAGTGTTCATTACATCAAGTGCCCTCCTTAATGCCCATCCCCCAACTATCCCTTCCCCCCAACCTCCCCTCCAGGGACCCTCAGTTTGTTTCCTAGAGTTCAGTGTCTCTTATGGTTTGTCTCCCTCTCATGCATATTCTTTCAAAAATTACTCTGACACATATACACAAATATTTATTATTATTAGCTATATTTATAAATTATACAAAAGTACTATTTTGTAACATTTTTTGCTCACTAATACATCTTTAATAGCAATAATACATACCTTTTTATTTCTTTTTTTAATTTTTAAAATGTTTTTAAAGATCAAGACCTGAGGTGGGATCAAAAGTCAGCTGCTTAAGGACCCAGGAGCCCCAGTACTATCACTTTAATGACCGCTTGCTATTACATACAATGGACTCTGAGGCAATGTTTCTCAGTGGGGACACTATTAGCATTTTCAGAGAAGTAACAGAATCATCTGGCAAGAGGTTTAGCTTTCCTGGCTCCAATCTATCAAATGTCTGTAATTTCCCTTGCCCAACCTTGAATAGTTACAACTAAAATTTCCCCTGGCAATACCTCTCTAACTGAGAACCATAGCAGCGTTTAACCATTCCCTAGAAATTGGCATTTGAGGGGCACCTGGGTGGCTCAGTCAGTGAAGTGGCTGGCTGACTTCAGCTCAGGCCATGCATGATCTTAGGGTCCTGGGATCAAGCCCAGTGTCAGGCTCCTGGCTCAGCCCTTCCCCGTGCTGTGCGCATGCTCTCTCTCTTTGGGTTGTTTGTCACATTTTTGTAATTACTAACAATGCTGCAATTAACATCCTCGTACATCTCTTCTTGCATATTTAGAGGTGTTTTTGAGGATAAATTACTAAAAATGGAAATTCTGGGTCAAAGCAAGACATTTCATATGTATTTTTATAATATATTATTGAAACTGATTTAGAATTAAATCATGTGAAACAAATCAAGCCCTTAAGAAGGAAATCCACATTTCAGAGAAAATGAACTATGTGTCAATATTTGTAACAACATTTCATTTCACTTAGCAACTGCTATGTGCCAGGCATTATGGTAAGTATTTTACACATATTGTTTCATTTAATTATTTAATAATCCCTTTTAAAAAGGTACTCTGTGAAACAAATGCTAAAAAAGAGAAAGAAAAGTACCTTGGTATTCATAGTGAAATTCCTATAAACAGTCTGGGCGCCATAGAGGAAAACATCCCCATCATTGGTGAGACAGCCGTCTACATAACCACTGGCATTAAGATAAGCACACATGGCTTCAGCTTCCCCAGCAGCTTGGACCCAGGGAATGCCTAAGCATTCCAGCATATCGAGGCACTGAAAAGAAAACATAGGTGCAAGAAATCTAAGAACATTATTTTATTGCTATTTTTTTCAGTGTTTAACTGACATCTGTATTATAAATATTAATTGTAACTATTTAGGTGTTTTAACAAATTGTGATATCTAAGGAACAACTGGAAATTTGAACAGTGAATGAATACTTTAGGGCATTAAAGAATGACTGCTAAACTTTAGGTGTGACAATAAGAAATGTATTGTGGTTATGTTCTTATTTATTTTTAAGAGTCCTTATCTTTTAGACAAAGATATTGAAATATCGAGACTGAGGCAATTTTATGTGTGGGACTTGCTTCAGAATGACATGGGAGTAGGGAGTGAGTGGAGACAGATAAAACAAGATTGACCAAGAGCTGATAACTGCTTAAGACTGATGATGGGTTACTTCTATATTGACTTAAAATTTTCTATAATGAAAGCTTAAAAAAATAATGTCAATTAAAAAGCAATCCAATTCAGAGGAGCCTGGGTGGCTGAGTCGGTTAAGCATCTGCCTTCGGCTAGGGTCATGGTCCCAGGGTCCTGGGATCGAGCCCCCATCGGGCTCCCTGCTCCTTGGGAGCCTGCTTCTCCCTCTCCCTCTGCCCGCTGCTCTGCCTACTTGTGCTCTCTCTCTGTGTCAAATAAATAATCTTTAAAAAATAAATAAGTAAATAAATAAATAAATAAAAATAAAAAGCAATCCACATTCAGTTAAAAAATAATTTAAAAATTACATTTTAGGGGCGCCTGGGAGGCTCAGTTGGTTAAGCATTTGCCCTCAGCTCAGGTCATGATTGCAGGGTCCTGGGACTGAGCCCCAAGTTGGGCTCCCTGCTCAGTGGAGAGTCTGCTTCTCCCTCTGCCTCTGTCCCCCCTTCCTGCTCATTCTCTAATAATAAAATCTTTAAAAAAATTACATTTTTAGAAAAAGCATTAAATATTCAATTTTCACTGTTTTGTTCAATGTTATCTCAAGATTTAAAAGAAATATCTTTAAGTGATTAATAATCACATTAAGATTTACATCTGCAAAACTACAAAAATTCTTCTCACATGATGCTCACTTTAATACAAGCTCTTCCAAAGAAGATCCTAATATCAAATTTTACTCAAGACCTTACAGTTCTCTTTCCTCTATCATGTCTGTACAATGACACTCTCATGTTGTGCGAAACCACATAGGGACCGGTTGTTGATTTGCTCCTAGAAGTCAAATGTCTGTGCAGGCTGTTTCTGCCAATGTGCTGATTTATAAATAATCCTCTGTGAGTTCCCTTTGTGCTATGAGTTGAACCCAGACGAACAGCTTGTAGTCTAGCCTTATAGCCTAGGGCATTCTTTCTTGTTGCTCATGCACTCTACAATGAGAAATACTGGGCATGGTGAGGAAAAGAGGCTTTTTAACTGTAGTTTCTAGAAACTGATGCTATAAATATCATCTTTTGCTTTAACTGATTGCTTGCATGCTATATTACATAATAAAAACCTCTGCCAGATGTTGCCCAAGGTGGACAGGGTTCAAAAAGACAAAGTACTATGTTGGAAAAAAAAAAGGTACTTTTCAGGACTCTGGCTGAGTGACTTTAGGGTGATAGTTTTGTTACAGATGTTACTTCTGCCTTCCTCTAGATAAGAAACATCCTTCCAGGGGCACCTGGGTGGCTCAGTTGATTAAGTGTCTGCCTTCAATTCAGGCCATGATCTGGGGGTTCTTGGGATCAAGCCCCATGTCCAGCTCCCTGCTCAGCACGGAATCTGCTTTTCCCTCTCCCTCTGCCCCTCCCCCGTTTATGCTCTCTCTCTTTCACTCTCAAATAAAATCTTTAAAAAAAAAAAAGAAAGAAATATCCTCTCATAATAAACAAAAGAGTGTGGAAGTTATTTCAGATTCCTGCATTATTTGTCATTCCAAATCTTCAAAAACCAGCACAGATTTTGTGATAAGGCTGGTTATAAATTTCCCTACCCTAAGTCTGTCACATGGGGTGGTATTAGAGGAAAACTAATTTGTGTTTCATGCTTATACCTAAAAGACGGCCGTGAGTTAGCAGGAAGTAGGGCCTAGTAACTAAGGGTACAGATATATGAAAATGAATTTTTTATTCATTCAGACAACACTGAACACTGACACAATGCTTGAAACATCACAATTACTGCAATAAAGAAATAGAAATGGAGCAATTTTCTCAAGAAGAGATGGACATCTTGTTGCTTTATACTAGGTATTTCATGGCCTGAGTATGTGGACCATAGATATTTCCAGGAACAGACTATGTAAGAAATAATTAGCATCCAGTACAGATATTTTCTTCAACTACTGACAGTCATTATGGTGGAAAATCACTAATTGAAAACTATTTTTTAAAATCATATTACGAATAGAAAATAAAATTTCAAGAGAAAAATGATTATTATTTTATGTAATATGTTTTAAAAGGAATGAAAATTTTAACCACAATTAAAAAGAAAAACGGGGGTGCCTGGGTGGTTCAGCGTCTGCCTTCAGCTCAGGTCACGATCCCAGGGTCCTGGGATTGAGCCCTACATCAGGCTCCCTGCTCAGCGGGAAGCCTGATCCCCCCTCTCCTACTCCCCCTGCTTGTGTTCCTTCTCTCACTGTGTCTCTCTCTGTCAAATAAATAAATAAAATCTTAAAAAAAAAAAAGAGGTAACACGTATCAACTCCCTACTATGTAGTAGTTGCTTTAGATATTGTATATATTGATTTTTTTTTTCAAATTTTCACCACATCACTGCGAAGTGTTACTATCCTCATTTCACAGGGTAGGAAGTGAGGCAGATATAATTTAAAAATCTTGCTCAACATTTCAGAATTTCTATATGCCAGAGCCAGGCTTGAACTTGGGTCAGTTTTACTATGGAATATAAACTCTCTTATCTAACCACACTGGCCTTCTAGTTACAGTAAGCTTAGTGAGTATTAAAGATGATGATATAACAACCTTTATCAGAGTATAATGTATTCTCTAACTCAAACAGAATTACTGAATCATATCTAAACACTCACCTCTTTTAAAACTGATTTAAAATGTGATCTCCCTGTTTTCTGAGACCATGTTTTTCCCGAAGACCCATACCGAATCTGATTCCTCTTGCTTATGACATCAGCTTTCAGCTTTGGGGGCTCCCCTTCCATAACGAACACCAGTTTTACATCCATTAGTGTTAAATAGGAGATACGAAAAAATAAGTTCCTTAAATATAAAAATCAGTAATCCGTTAATAATCATATACCAATAGCAAAAGTCACCACAGCAATATGACATAATGGCAAGAACATCAGACTAATACCAAAAAGGTTACATGCAATCACATTTTATGTATTTGTATTTTAAGTGAACTGAGAAACCACTGAATTTTTTAAGCAGGAGAGATTTATGATGGTTCTCAGTGCTACATGGAAAATGGTTTAGAGAAGGAAGAGGCCAGGAGCTGAGGGAAGAAAACTCACAAAAGATGTCATTTCAGTACAGATGAGAGATGATGGTGTCACACACTGAGGTCCTGCCTCTGGACATTGACAGAAGTTTCTAAACACAAGGAATATTCTGGAAGTATAACGGGCAAGATTTCCTGATAGACTGGATGTAAGGAGGGGTCAAAGAATGGCTCCCAAATTTCTGGCTTCTAGTCACCAAAGCATCCTGTGGATATGGGAAGGAGGCAGCTAGGTCTGTGAATCTGGAGCTCAAATGTGTGAGCCATCGATTTAGAGATGGCAGACACTGACATGTTAATATATTTTAAAATCCCAAAATGTACAGCAACAATAACAAAGAAAGTGGAAACAAAACTACCTGCTTACGCAATCATACATTTATATCCTAAGAATGTTTACTATACCTGAGGTGGGGCTTCATGACTGTTCCAATCATTTTTTTGACTGTCTGTGCTTCACAAACCCAGAGACTCAGATCAACAGCAATGGTTTTCCCACAAAGATCATGCAAGTGGAGGTGCTGCTTAACAGGCTCCAAAATTTGCCACAAGTCATACACGCCCATTCTGGTGATTACCTGCTGTGATTTGAAACACACGTGATAAGATTGTTAAGAGACACAGAAGCTCAGAACAGGAATTCAAACAATATAGTATGTTTGTTTAGGATAATTCAAAAATAGAGAATTCTCCTTATTTCCTTCATTAGTCAGCTTTTTGGAATGAGTCAAGAACATATGAAACATTAACAGTGGTAGTAATTGACCTACTAGCTACAAAAATACTGATGCAACTAAGGGATTAAAAGTTATTCGCAATCGCTTCTTGGCCTTTTGGCTAAGATCAAGTGTAGTATCTGTTCTTATCAGTTTAATATCTGATATATCCTCTATCTGAGGACAATATATTAAATGGATTTTTGGAATGAGGAGATGGAATAGGAGCTTGCTCCATCCACTCCATGCATCGACCTGGTATTGCAGTACTTCCAAGAATGGTGCACCCCCCTCGGGGGGGAAATAAAAAATTTTTTAAATAAATACATAAAAAATAAAAGTTATTTGCAAATTGTACCATGCTAAATTTGTCCTTAAAATCCACTCCACACCAAATATGGGTTTCTTTGTAGTACTGAAAAATAATGTTATTTTTAAATTTAATGGAACCCAATTGTCCATGGTCTTATCCCTCCTCATTCTCTCTTCTTGTCTATGTTCTCTTTAGCAGTGGTTAAGAATATTTCTCACATGGTGACATTAATATTGCATGAAATTTAGAAAATAAAAGAAAAAAAATGGTAGTAATTGGCTTTGTTCCAGCTGTTAACAAGAGATAACAAATGCAGAGATGGGTACCAGGGATGCTGCAAATCATACTTGTCTTCTTGAGAATTCACTCCTTGATTTACATACCTAAAGCAAGAATAGGACTAGTTTTCTATCATAATCAGGAAAAACAAGAAAACAAAAGCAAAGAAGCATGCAAACAAGTAAACTAAGGCAAAAACACTAAGAGGTCAACGGAAAATTGGTGGGGGGGCATAAAATGGAGTTGGAGGCATACGGAATTATCTTCTTAAAAAAAGCATTGGCTTTTCAAATTGCAAAATCACACGTTTATTGTGGAAAAATAAAATAAAAATCTTTTGAAAGAACAAAAAAATTTAAATCACCTATAGTGCCACTACTCAAAGAAAACAAATGTTAAATAAACTCTTCAGTGTACAAGACATTTTAAAAACAAAATTGACTTAAACTCTGCTATTCTAACCTGCTTTGGTATTTTCTACAGTTTTTCCTTATTAAACACCTATTTCTGTTTTTCTCTTATTTTGTTATTATTTGATGAGAGTATTATGTAGTATTTGCAATGAAGATTCAGTCTCACTTTACAAACATAATCCAGATTAGCATCCTCTGAATAATGACCTTAATTCATTCCAGAAACACAGGTAGGATACAAAAAAATACTACAAAAGGCTATCACCATGCAAAATGCAAAACCAATGTAAAGCCATTCTAAATAAAAAGTACTGTGTTTCTGTTCCTTTAACAGATTCCACAGCAAAAGCAAATTTTCTCAAATTGTACATGGCTGCAAAGAAAACAAATGCTGGACTGCTGTTTTCTCTGCACTTTTCTGATTCTTAATTTTATAATGTGGCCAGGGCCACTATATTATTTTGTGCATTCATTTTTTTATGAATAACTGCACCAATATTTGCTGACATGTCACTTTACAAAGAAAAATATACAGATTTAAATGCAAAGTATAAAGCATTAGGTAGTCTGTTTCACATAAGAAGCCCCACTGGTTGAAGGTTGCATTATGGCATTGATTCGAAGATAAGGTTTTATCTCTGTTAATGTGAAAAGTTGTAGTTAATTCTGGACAAAGAGTGGGGACACATGTATTTTCTAAGTCATTATTATGAAAGGAAATAAGACTTTTACAGTCTTAAACATCAGAACGCATAAAATTCAGAAGTAGAAAGTTTGAGAGGGACATTCTTGTTGACAGTTTTGCTTTCCTTTTATTTGTGATTCAAACTGTATACCGGAATGGATTGCTATTGAAGGAAATTATGCAATTTCTCTCTCTGGAGGAACATTATTAACTGATCATATGTCATTTAAATGTGACCTTGACTCTAGCTGTCAAAATTTTAAATGCAGGTTATCTTCTGATTAGCAAAAGGTCTCCCAGGAATTTAAGATACGCTCTTAGCTGTGAGCAGATTTATATAAAAGGATACTGACTGTAGGGGCCCCTGGGTGGCTCAGTCGTTAAGCATCTGCCTTCAGCTCAGGTCGTGATCCCAGGGTCCTGGGATCAAGCCCCGCATCAGGTTCCCTGCTCCGCGGGAAGCCTGCTTCTCCCTCTCCCACTTTCTCGCTGTCTTTCTCTGTCAAATAAATCTTTAAAAGATTTATTTGTGTTCCCTCTCTCGCCATGTTCCCTCTCTCGCTGTGTCTCTGTCAAATAAATCTTTAAAAAAAAAAAAGGATACTGACTGTAGCATTGTTTATAACAGTAAAACAATAAGAACCAAATGTCCATTTAGGAATTTCTTTAATAAATTATGGTATGTTAAAAAGAACAGGTGACATGGAAAAATGGGATAGATCTACATGTACAATCTCCAAGTTTTAAAGTGAAAACAGGTACAAAATAGGTTATATATCAGGGATGACTGTAGTTTAGGAAGGGGAAGAAGAATTACTCTTCAAAGTATACTCCTTTGTGTTAATTTTTTTAATAATTATAAGCATATATTATTTTTCAAATTAAAAAATGTTAAAAAGATGTGGTCCTATCTGTAAAAGGTTGGGGAAATAAAACTAGAAATCTTTAGGTGGTTTACTTCTTGCCTAAATATTAAGAGATCAAATATGACTATAGTTCATGGGTCAAATTAAAAAGCAAGGTTCTGCAAATTTACAAGTACCTCATATCAAATCTGACTTGAGTATGGTTTTTTTAGGGATGAGAGATTCACATTTTCTGGTTTCCTTCAGATCATCTAGGAGCTAGTCATGTGGACTTAGGCAAGGCACATTCTTTCCTCTGCCTTTCCTGCTCACAGGTTCCTTCCTTCCGGTCTTATCTCTAATGCTTCATTTCATGAGTTGACCACACATACATAAGTAAATAATAATGAATGAAGATTGCATCTAGTGCAGTGTTGTTTATGATGGCACAGATAAACACACATTTATGTAAAGAACTGCAATGCGTATTATAGTCCTTCCGAAGGTTGTAGAAAAAAAAATTAGAGATGTTGATGAGGTAGACTCTTGATTTTCCAACCTCAGTCCTCTAAATATTTCAAGCACATTAGGAACATTTTGTAAAGACTTTAATGGAATATTATTCACTAGGGCAGCCAAGCCTGGAAAAAAATAAGCCTGGAACTGATTCTATTAAAACACTAAAATTCCACAGATTGGATCCCTTAAGCAAGATCAAGGGGGCTTTTAACTAAACCCATAAATGATATGTTTTTTAAAGATTTTATTTATTTACTTGGGGGGGAGAGGAAACACAAGCAGGGGAGGGGTAGAGACAGAGGGAGAAGCAGACTTCCCCCTGAGCAGGGAGCCCAATGTGGGGCTCCATTCCAGGACCCTGGATCATGACCCGAGCGGAAGGCAGATACTTAACCGACTGAGCCACCCAGGTGCCCCAATATTTTTAATATAACATGATTATTACACTTAAAATGTAATTCTTCACGCTATTTTATTTTCTTTTGTCAGAATATATCTGGTTTAAAGAACAAGCATCCACAGTTATGTTACAGAACCACCAGCACTGGTAGTTGAACAGTTATCAGTAATGTCTACCTAGGACACCTATTTTGGCTATTCCTTTATTAAAACGTGAGAGAAGACTACAAAGTTGGAATCACAGCTACTTAAACACAACTGTTGGGGTACCTGGGTGGCTCAGTCGGTTAAGTGTCTGCCTTTGGCTCGGGTCATGATCCCAGGGTCCTGGGATCGAGCCCCGCATTGGGCTCCCTGCTTAGCAGAGAGCCTGCTTCTCCCTCTCCCTCTGCCTGCCTCTCTGCCTACTTGTGCTCTCTATTTCTGTCAAATAAATACAATCTTAAAAAAAAAAAAAACTGTTATGAATGATGTAGGCAAAAAGAAAAAGAATGACAGAACTATCTGTTGGTTCCCAGAAAGCAAAATTTGAGTTACTATCTCTGAGCTGAAGTGTTTTCTTCTCCACTTTTCCTGAGTTATGTGGTATTTTCCAGAAAACTGTCTCTTTCGTTGCCTATCTTTTTGGTCACCATATTTTAAAATCTATCTCAAAGCTTTTCAAACCGACTTTGATACCTTACCCTACAGTCCCTGTGTAGCTATTGAAATGGATCTGAAAAAGAAGAGTGTCTCTTTGTGCTCCCCAAGCACACACCTATAAAATAGTAATGCTTGGCTCAGTTTTTTCATTAGCATGGTAGAATTGCTGCTAGTGTGAAATATACTTTTTTTTTCTCACTTTTTTCTCTGAATGATAGGAATCAAGGGGACATTTTAATAGGAGCTAGCTTCCATGACATGCGCCAATGAATCTTTTTTTTCTAACTTTACATTAATGAACTTCTGTTAGACCTTGAATTACAAAGTTTTATAAAGCCTTCACTACTTTTAACTAAAAAAATAACGAATTAGAACTATGCCAAGCAATGTATTAAAAGGGTTGGGAGTGGGCATGGGAACTGGAAAGTGAGCAGAAAGAATTATAAAAGAATATTTTTAGAGGCAGAGACAGACTACACTGGAAAGGACATTATTGCTGAGTCTCCTTTGAAGACTCTATGATGAACTCTTCTCCAGTCTCCCTAATATTATTTATCCCACTTCATCTGACATCTCCCCTGGGCTGTTAACTAGAATATTGAATTGCCTACTTTGCCTTCATGTAGATGCATAATATGCATTTAACTCTTGATTCCACCACCTGTCCTCAAAACTGTCTTACTTCCAGTTGCTTAGGCCAAAAACCTAGCAGTCCTTCTTGATTCTTCTCTGTACTTAGCTCCCCAACACCTGCTCCATCAACAAATCTTTCAAAATATATCCGAAATCCCCATTTCTAATGATAGTCTCCTGGCACTGCCTGTATACAACTGTAACAGTCTCCCAACTGGCCTCCCTGCTTCTACTTTTTACTACCCTCCTCTCCTACACAATCATTCTCCTCGTAAAAGCCAGTGATCCTGTTTAAAAACCTAAAACATATTAAAATCATCATCTGATTGTCACATGTTAATTTACTCCTTCTGTTTGTCACATTAATTTACTTCTTCACTTATGGTGCTATCTTATAGCCAGTTATAAAATGCAAAAAGAAATTATGTAAAATTACCTAAGTGTTTTACACGTAATACATTATTTTAAAATACTATTTTAGGATTATCTTCACTAGATATATGATCTAAATCGAATTGGTTAAGTTTAAAAGGCATGTTCCTTTTGAAAAATCACTCCTAAAAGTAGAATATATAAAGAATACCCCAATAGTCCAGAAAGGGAAAAATTATGTGAAATGTTTATTTTATGAAAATAACACAACATGTTTTAAGAACACAGTTAATTCTAAATGTCTATTCCCATGATGTATTGCTGTCCCTTCCTTGCCACTTTCTTTGCTCCAGTGTTTCCTCTGGAACAGTAAGATTGTAAAAGCATATAAAGTTGCAAAAAGGAACAGAATTCAACAGCTTTTAAGATACTCAAGTACAAATACACTCAAAGATAGAACAGATGGTTTTTGAATGAGGTCATGATCAACCTGATGAGGTTACTCGAAAATAGCTTAGCATTAAGTAAAATTTAAATACAACATATATCAAACTCACTCACAACTATGTATAATTTTTTCTTGCTTATTTTTTAATAAGGTACAATTTGAAAAATTTGTGGTGTAGGATTTGGTGAGTCTCTACTCCTATCTTTTATAACGTAGTAAATTTTATTGACATCAATCTGATCGTGCATCAATGTATATTACATATAAAAAGAAGTCTCCTTAACATATTAACAATTCTTAAGAATTAATGTGATACTAGAATACTTAAATGAATCAACAAAGTCAGAGCAACCCACAGTAAGTAACTTCATAACCTATTAGTGTCTTCAATTTATTTAGTTTACTGTAAAAGCACTAGACTTGGGATTGGAAACCTAGGATTTTGATCTTTGATATAATCCTGAAGCTGTATGACCTCGGGAAGATATTTAACCCATCTACAAAATGAGAGGCACTAAACCAGATGAACTATAAGATTCTGATAGCCTTTGAACCTCATGACCAGTTTTGGTAGTTTGTACTAAAATAAAGACAATCACTCTATTCTAGATACTATTACTTGACAGAAAGGACATGAATTTCTAGTTTAAAGAAAGGGCTCAAGAATCCACTTCAGGTTAAAACAAAACAAATCCTTTGATGTAACCATATGGTGCCCATAAATCAATTTATGCTCCCAAAACTTCCTTAAAAGCTAATAAGCTTTTATTGGTTAATTATAAAACTGAATGAGGTGAGAAAAGCACAGAACCTTGCTAATTCTAGTAATGAATCAAATTTTAAAGAACCTAAAAAGAGGTCAGTGGTTTGATTTACGCAAAAATACACATTTTATTAAACCAACAGTTTTCCAATTTTATTTCCGTTTTAAGCCAAAACATTAGAAAAAAACCTCCTTAACAACAAAGTGAGAAATATTTTCAATTTCCCAATTCCCACTTACAAGACTGTTTTCATATAAAGATAGGTAAATGGTTTATTTCAGTACAAGATTGGATTGTATGGGATTTCCATATAATTTCACTAATTAATGCTGGGTTTTTTTATGATTTCTTCAGTTTTTTTTTTAAGATTTTATTTATTTATTTGCCCGAGAGAGAGAGAGAGAGAGAGAGAGAGAGAGTACAAGCAGGGGGAGCGGCAGGCAGAGGGAGAAGCAGGCTCCTTGCTAAGCAAGGAGCCCGATGTGGGACTCGATCCCAGGATCCTGAGATCATGACCTGAGCCAAAGGCAGATACTTAACCATCTGAGCCACCCAGGCGCCCCGATTTTTTCAGTTTCATTTTCATATGAATTTAGCGTAAACTCTGAAGCATAACATACCCCAGACTTAACTTAGAGTTAAGTATTTACCAAATGTCTACTATGTACCAGGAATCCCAGATGCTAGATACAATGAGGGAAAAGCCCTGCACTTAAGTACTTTAGTAGGGCAAATGAGACTAGAGATGAAAAGAGATTTACAACAATGTGACAGGGACAGGCAGAGGTAACAGGAGTGAGCTATAGGACTACATTGAGGAAGTACCTTACCTAATATTGGGCATCAAAAAAGGCTTCCTAAAGGAAGTGACATCTGAGCAGAAACCACCCAACTGTTCCCCATTGTTTACCAACAAGGACCCTTAGACCAGATAGCATATAGTGTTTCAGTCTATTTCGACCAGGTCCTACTTCTCACTGTGCCATGGCAAGGGCCCCAACGGGAAGAATATACATTTGATTATCTTTAGAAGCAAAAGGTGACTTCGATGGAAGGAATTCCATTACTGGAGCCCAGAAATTTGTCATCTACTTGGGGGTGAAGTGGAGTAGCGGTAAATGCCACTTTTTCCCATCTTCCAAGGGATGGGAATATAGGAAGTAGAGTATTTGACTAGATCAACATAATCACTTGAGGAGTTGTGTAAAGGCAGAAGAGGTGAGAACAGCACTGTAAGCTACGCCAAGAAACTTAAAACTTCGTTAGTTCCGATATTTATTGAGGGGGTTTACAGTACAGGCCAGGGCGGGGGCAAGACTGTAAATAACCACAATGCCTTAAGGTAACTGATATCGTGGAAGTATTTTTCAGAGCACAACACTGAACAAGGAACACCTCCGTGGGACTACGCCCACTGGGGCCTGGCACCGGGCGTGGGCGTTCGCCCTACAGTGTGCCGGGGAGGAAGACATCCAGGGGCCACTGGCCTTGGCGGAGAGGGGCGAGGGCGGGCAGGCCGGAGGCCAAGCAAGCAGGGCCGGATGGTGGCCACGCGGACCTCCCACCGTACTCCCAGCCGAGCCGCTGACCGAGGTTCGGAGGAGCGCCCCAACCCAGACTTTCAGAGGAGCCCGAGGAAGAACCGGGCGGGGCCGCCTCTCCACGGTCCGCGGGACTTACCCGGACCACCGTTTCTCCTTGGTTTTGGAAGACGCCCCTCCGTCATTTACGTTTGGTCTGAATGCTAACTATTGCTGCCTCCAAGTTTACAAATTTTCTAAGAAAACAAAAAAAAATCTGAAGGAACGAAATGGAAAAGTCCTCTTTCCTTTTTTCCCTAAGCAAAGACTAACATTTGGGTTGCAGCACCCGACCCGGGAAATTGCGGGACGCACTTCTAATTCGGCGCCCTCTCCCACATGGCCCCGCCTCTTCCGGGAAGTAACCGTCCCCTTTCCGCGACCGCAGTCTCTCGCTAGACTTTCCCGGCTTCCAGACGGTCGGCTCTACGCATGCTTGGAACTGTTGCTGGGGTACTCCGAGTTCTCTTCCCTTTCACTTAGGCAAATCACCCGGCCCCGCACGTCCCGCCGACGCCGAGCCCTGCGTGCCTACCAGCTTCCCCGCCGGCTGAGGGGGCACTTCCGGCCCCTCCTCTTAGACTCTAGGGGCGCGAAAACTCCGAACCGCGCACGCGCGGGCTGAGCCCCGGCGGGAGGGGGGGCGGGGCGCAGGCGCGGAGTGTCCGGCGGTCGGCGCCGGGGCAGCCAGCCTCTTGCCTTCTCCCACCGCGGGCGCGCGGTTCCCCGTGGGCCAACGGCGGGCAGCCGAGGCCGAGACGCCCCAGGGTGTCCTTAGCGCCCCGCTGCACCGAGACCGCCGCGCCGATTGGGTTCCTTGGGGAGACTTGGACTTGTTCGAGGTAAGGTGAGGGCGCGCGCTGTCGCTCTCCCTTGCTCCGGATCCATCCCCTGTCGCTGCCCCCTTAGCCGGCGCCCTCCAGCCCACCTGGTGGTGGCTCGGTCACCGGAGCTGCGGCGGTGTCCAGGGTGTCCCCGCGGGCCCGAGTGGGCCAGCCCGCCGGCGGGGATCTTCGGGCTGTCTCTGCGGGCGACACAGGTCTCCTGAACCGCGGGAAACTTGCCAGTCGCCGCTGGGCCCCTCCTCGGGCTCCGCCGGCGGGGCTGACAAATCCGGCTCGGGCTGTGGGACCCGGCGCCCGGCCCCTACCGGCCCTCGGCTGAGGGGGAGTAGCTTGAAGGGATGGGTGGGCTCGGACATCCGGCTCTTAGCGCGAATCTGAGACCTCACCGGCAACAACTTAGTCTGTTTACGAGATGTATGCAAATAGCACTTCGATTTGTTGTTAAACCCCAGCGTCATGACAACGCAGATTGTATTATCTAGAAAAATTAAATTGTTATGTTTGGAGGTTTTATGATGGCATTTCTATTCCCTCTTCTCTTGTGGAAATGAACCGAAGAGGAATCCCGATTGGGAATTGCGGAACACAAGACTCTAGGATAGAGAAACGGCTGTGGGACCAATAAGACTTCAGATAATATTGTGATAATTCATGGAAAGAGCAACTGTTTTGTGTGTAAACCCTGAAGGCAGAACTTAAGCGAGCGCTTTTACTCTGTGTATATTTCATGAGTAGGAGATTAAAAGCGAGTGTTTTAAGACAAGCTATTCTGGAATGTATATTCAGAGAAAAAAAAAAAAAAGTCCAAACTCCCTAACTTTTAGATGACTGCTGTATAGTCTTTTAAAATATTCAATAGAAAAAAAAAATTCAGTAACATAAGCATTGGCCTGCAGGTATTAGGTAGTAGTTACTTGGGTGTGTGGGTGGAAGGGAACATATTAGAACTTCTTAGATTTACTTTAGTACTGTGCGAAATACACAGAGTGATAATTTTATGTTGAAATATGTATTCAAAATTTCTTTTTCTGAATGGCGATGAGTACAGAAAATTTGGAGATCACTAGAATATTGCTTATAAAGCATTTTTTTTTGGTAAGAGAACGAGTGTTGTGTGACCCAGAGCTTTTTGGTATCACCTTTAAGTTTTAGTTCTTATTCTGTAATTGGATTCTAAGTGCTGTGTGTGTGTGTGTGTGTGTGTGTGTGTGTGTGTGTGTGTGGTGGGAGGAGGATATTTGTAGCCCTGTCTCTATAATAAATGTAAAGCATTTAGTATTGAGCTTGGCAACAAAGGTAAGCACAAAAGGGTATACTAAAGTTGTTAAAGTGAGAATCAGTTTTTATTCCCCAAAGGTTTATTTTACTGAGTGTCTAGATGTAGAATTTTATATAAAACCTACCTAAATCTTGACTTACCTAAATTTTTAGAACAAAGTTAGAAAAATTAATCAAAGCTGTATTTGACTTACTTTCAGGAATCAATAAACAAGAAACTCAAAATTTTACCATAATGGTATGCATTATATTTAAGGCATAATTACATGTCACAGTTCTGTCTATACACACACATTAGTAAGTCCAGGTGCCTGAGGGTCAAGTATAGTCACTTCTATTAATGTTAGCATTTTGATTCACTAGTTGAGATACATCTTTTCTCACTTACTTTCCCTGGTGACCAAATTCAGAATAATTTCTGTAGCTTTCTTAGCATCACTCCCAAATCCACCCCTACTGCAGAGTGTATTTTACTGCCTATTGACCTCTCCTTCTTAATATCCGAGGAACACTTCAAACTCAGTGGTTCCAAACAAAATAAATGTATTATTTACCCCTTTTCTTTCCAAACCTGCACTGTCTACTTATTACAGCATTTAGCATTGTGTGAAGATTGTTTCTAAAAATGAAACACAAAATGAAATTTTTTAAAGCCCAAAGTTTTAATTGGCTCAGATAGTAACATTAGAAGGACACATCACAGTACAATCCTTTTTGTAGCCTTATACATTAACAAAACATAGATAAGAAGACAAATAATAGCCAATTTCATTGCCTATAAACAAACTCAGTCATTCATGCCTGGACGAACGTGGGCATTGAAGAAGTTTGACTTTGGGTTTTGACAAACCTGGGTTTGGATCTGAGCTCTGCTAAGTTACAACTACACAAGTCTGGGCAGAAAGTCTTCTTGAGTCTCAATATCCCCCTTTGTAAAATAAGGACAGTACTTATAAGAATGTTGAGGATTAAAAGAGATAAAGTGTTTATCTCAAAAGATAAGCATGTAGTAAGTAGGTATTTAACAAATGTTAATTCTACTCCCCCATTTCACCCATGCTTTTATTTTTTATTTTTTTAAAGATTTTATTTATTTATTTGACGGAGAATGACAGCGAGAGAGGGAACACAAAGCAGGGGGAATGGGAGAGGGAGAAGCAGGCTTCCCACGGAGCAGGGAGCCCGATATGGGGCTCCAATGCAGGGCTCGATATGGGGCTCGATCCCAGGACCCTGGGACCATGACCTGAGCCGAAAGCATCAAAGGCAGATGCTTAATGACTGAGCCATCCAGGCACCCCTCACCCATACTTTTAAATCTCTTGGTTTCTTCTGTTCCTCTCATCCCTGATATTGCCACTGCTTTTCTTCAGCGCCTCCTCACCCTTTAGTGGCTGGTCTCTTTTGCCCCCATTCACACTGATCTAGAATTGTTTGATAGATGGACTTAAGAATTGTTTCACTTAACTATTTATATTATTTATTATGTATTGCATCTTATGATTTTATGAAAAATCCCAAGCAATGTGCTTAATTATTAATTAGTTCACTACATTAAAAATGAGATTGTTTAATGCAGAATTGAGTATGTCGGTGGTGGTGGGAGGGGCAGAATTGGAGATGAGGTAAACAGTCCACAGCAGATGCAGATATAGCAGCAATTTGCCTTTATTTTTGACCATTATTTCCTGTTGATAATTTCAGTTCTGTTACATCCTGTTCTCACTGTTGCATTAGACTGTAGACGCAAAGATTCAGATCTAGAACTTTACCAGATGTTAATGGAAGTATGAATTATTAGATGGTTCACAATAAAATTTAATATTTAGGAATTTATAATCCTGTTGAAGTGTATTTGATCTATCAAATTTCCTATTCACTAACTTGCTGTAATGAACTCTTGGTTATTGATTTTCCTTCTTGAACTTACTTTTTATTGACAGTTGTATATATGTTACTATCCTGCTCTGATTTGCTTCCTGTGAGGGAGAGATGTATCCCTTAATTCTGACTTTTTTATTGTAAATAAACAAATGAAGAGCTTTATGGATGTATTGAAAATCCCAGAGGAGATTTTTTTTTTCCCTTTTGTATTTCAGAATATTAGAAGTATTTTTCTTTGTATCTATTTATATGTCTCTTTAGCCTTTTGGAAATAATTTTACTGTTTTAACTTGTATCTAACTCTCAGGACATTCATATGTGTTTTTAAAAATCCATTATCATTAAATTACAGAGTTATTTGTATTTTAAAAGGTAGGATCCTTCAGTGTCTGTCAGACTAATGTTACCATGGCAACCTAATAGAAAACTGCAAATCCTAGGCCAAGCATAGCAAATAAAAAACATCGTCATCATGTAGCACACCATCTTCTGTGTAGTACAGAATCTCACATTCATTTTAAAAAGCTTAACCACATTTATCTACATGCACCTCCCTCCCCCAGTTTTACTTGAAAAACTGCCATTTTTTTTCATGGTAAAATACTAAAATCAGTCAGCTGATGTCTGAGTGCCTGCTAACTGCAAGATCATTATTGGGCATTAATGAAAACAGTATCTAAAAAGGCATTTAGCGTGGGGAAAACCAAACGGTAATGTGTCCTCTTTGCTTTCCTGCAATAAATAAATTACTGCTCAGTAATTGAGAAGGAAATAGAGAATGGGTGGGAGAGAAGAAGGTATTTTGGGGAAAATAATGGCATGGTGATATTCCAGGGAATTTAAGTTAGCAACAAGCTGAAACTAATATACATTGACTCTTGTTAAATAGTTTGAGAAATAGGTTGGATTTTCAAGTTTTAACTTGTTTGAGAGATTCAAAATTAACATTCAATTATTTGAAAAAGAAAGATGTTAAATATTATGTAATTGTGACTGTAATCTTAGTATTGTCTCAGGCATTTGTTTAGGTTAAATGTCCTTCAGATTTGATCTAATAAATACCTTTTAGATGGCATTTGTTTTATTATGATTAGGTTCTTCATTGCCTTCAGGATAGGATAAAGTCCAAGTTTTAGAATGTTGTTTACAACAGTTCTTCTTAAACTTTAATGCACTTGTGAATCTCCTGAGATCTTGTTAAAAATGAAGTTTCTAATTCATTTGGTTTAGGAAGGGGCCTGAGATTCTGGATATCTAATACATTCCCAGGAGATGTAGATGCTACTTGCTGGTCCTTGGACCATACTTTGAATATCAAGTCTATAAGTCATTTTATGGTTGGCTTCTTCTCTGCTGCTCTAACTTAATTGCTTGTTAGCTGTGCCTTACAATTTATGGCACTGTGTCATGGACTTGCTTATAGTATCCCCTGTACTAAGCAGTTTGCAGTGTGTGGTCCAGGACTCTTTCAAAGGGTCTACAAAGTCAAAGAGTTTTCATAATAACAGTCGGATGTTATTTGCCTTTTTCACTCTCATTCACTTATGAGCGAATGGAGTTTTCCAGGGGTTATGAGACGTGATGATGCCATTGCTCTGAGGACTGATAGAACATGTACATATGTGTTCTTTGTTTTAAAAGTTTCTCAGTTTTAATTTACAGTATGGTAGATATTGATAGGGGTAAATAAAAAACTCTTTGAAGTCCTGAGTACTTTTTAAGAGATCAGCCACAACCTTTGAGAACTGCTGCCCTATGTGTTGCATTAGGCTGTAGACGCAAAGATTCAGATCTAGAACTTTACCAGAGCTCTTTCCTTAGCCTCAGTGACTCCAGGGGTCAACTGTGGAAGCCACAGTTTCACAAATAAAATCTTTTACCTTTTGTGAGTTTAAGAGTCAAAACATTTAGGTAGACCCATATCAATAAAATCTTGGCCATGAATAACTCTGAAGTAAAATCAGCTAGTGTAGCATACACACATGATTTAAAAAGACAACAACATTACATTTATTACCTTATACTTCTGCAGGTTAGAAGTCTGACATGACTCCTGGGGCTAAAACCAAGACAGCAGTTGGGCTGTGTTTCTTCCTGGAGACTCGAGGGGAGAATCTGTTTCTTTGTCTTTCCAGCCTCTAGTAGCCACTGGTGTTCTTTGGCTTATGTACAGATGATATTTTTACTTTTTTAAAAGTAAAAACGAATGGACATAGTACTTAAAATTTAAGCTTTGTCTCATTTATTTTGTTAAGTTTAATGTGAATGGAAGCATCATATGGATGCCTATACTTGATTTACTGCATTGTTACTCTAATGTATGTTCAGACCCGATGGCCAAAAGAAAGGAAGAAAATTTCTTCTCTCCTGAAAATGCCAAAAGACCAAGACAAGAAGAGCTGGATGACTTTGACAAAGACGGTGATGAAGATGAATGTACAGTTTCTTTCACTAATGGTACCTCTACTTTGGTAAGTGCAGAATTTGGGGCCTGGCATGGTTCTCATGTCTGGTTTATATGTCATATTCTTGATAATTCAATGTAAGGAAAGGCAGTATGATTTAAAAAAAAATCTAAGGTAAAATAATATGACTACTTTTGACATTTATGTTAATTATTGGAAACAATTGGTAAAGAAAACAATAAAAGAGCTCATTCTTTGGAATAATCAATAAATTTGACAAAACTCTAGCAAGGCCATCAAAGGGAAGAAGAGAAAGAAGGCACAAATTATCAGTAACAAAACTGTAGCATCAACCCTGCAGGCTTCAGGACAGTAAGGGACGTGACATGACATGGTGTTCAATATCATTTGTTATTGGGGAAGTACAAATTAAGACCACAATGAGATATTACTACACACCCATCAGAATGACTAAAATTAAAAACAGTGACAACAGTGACAAGTTCAAATGCTGGCAAGGATGAGGAGAAACTGGATCATTCATAGATTGCTGGTGGGAATGTAAAATAATACAGCCACTCTGAAAAGTAGTTCGGCTGTTCTTTTTTTTAATTCACCATGCACCCTATAACACAGCATTTGTCCCAGAGAAAAGAAGATGTACCTTCACACAAAATTCTATACATGAATTTTTTTTTTAAGATTTTATTTATTTATTTGATAGAGACACAGCGAGAGAGGGAACACGAGCAGGGGGAGTGGGAGAGGGAGAAGCAGGCTTCCCGCTGAGCAGGGAGCCCGATGCGGGGCTTGATCCCAGGACCCTGGGATCATGACCTGAGCTGAAGGCAGATGCTTAATGACTGAGCCACCCAGGTGCCCCTATACATGAATGTTTATAGCAGCTTTATTTATAATAGCCAGAAACTGAAACGACCCAGATGTCATTCAGTGAGTGAACAGGTTAAACACTATGGTACATTCATACCATGAAATACTACTTAGCAGTGAACTCCCGATGTAGGCAACAATAGCCATTTCTATAACATTTGTGAAGTGACAGTGTTCTAGAAATGTAGAACAGATTAGTGGACCAGGGGTTAAAGTCGGGGCCGATTGGGTGGGATGTGGCTTGGCTGTAAAAGGGCAACATGAGGGATCCTTGTGGTGATGGAAATGTTCTGTATCTTGACTGGATCAATGTCAGTATCCCTGTTGTGATATTGTACTACAGTTTTTAAGATGTACCGTGAGCAGAAACCCAAGTAAAGAATTCACAGTATCCCTCTGTTATTTCTTACAATGCATCTACAATTAGATCAAAATAAAAATTTACTTTAAAAAGTCTTCAACCATAATTTCCAATATTTTGCTCATACAAGGATGTAAATGTTTCTGCTTTTTAATAAGATGGCATCCAGAAGAAAAGAAACAGGGAGTTTTTAAAGACACTGTTAAAAAAGATTAAAAAATTTTATTGTACCAGTGGTTCTCGCTTCAAGGGGGGATTTTGCATCCCCCCCTACCCCGGGGGGACATTTAACAATATCTGTATATATTTTTGGGTATCACAACTTGGGGTTAGATGTGTGCTACCATCATCTAGTGGGTAGAAGCTAGGGATGTTGTTAAAATTCTCAAAATGCACCAAACAGCCCCCCTCCAACAAAAAATTATCTGACTCAAAATGCTAGTATTATCCTATTAAGAAACTATGTGATACAATTATTAGATCCTTTAAGGACTTTAGAATGAGTGATTCCTCATAGAAGGTTCCCATTTAATTTCATCTTACTCTTTGAAGTTAAGGTTATTTGCTTACTATAACTTTTTTCATTAGTAACCCTGCTGAACTTTCTCCAAATGCTTAGGTGGTTATAGTGATTTTATTAGACACATTAATTGTTTTCTCTCTTCCTCTCTCTCTCTCTCTCTTTTTTTTTTCTTTTGTTAATAGACCGCAGCAGAAGTTGGAATAATTGAGAGTATTCAGCTAAGGAACTTTATGTGTCATTCGATGCTTGGACCCTTTAAATTTGGTTCTAATGTCAACTTTGTTGTTGGTAACAATGGAAGTAAGTGCTTTTGTCCTCCTTATTTGACTTTGAGCAGTACTTTACAGTTAGAATGCATTAACTTTTTAAAATAGGTGTCTGTGAATGCTGATAAATGTAAGTTTTAGATCTAGAACTTGTAGTCATGAATATTTTCAGTATTTGCTGCCAGTCTACACTGTAAGAAAATAATGAGTTAACTCTAGGTTCGTTATTTATGTAGTAAGAATAAACATTTCCTGCTTATTTTTTTTTAATCCATATACTTTGAAATTCATACCATAGAAGAGTGGACAAACTACCCTCATTGTGACTGAGTCAGCCTTGCATCTTACATCTATTAAATGTTATAATAGAGCATGAACAGAGTGCCATGGAATCCAAACATGAAAGAAACTACTTCTCACCGTGGCCAGTGAAGCTTAAAGAGGAGGTGGTATTTGTGGTGGTACTTGAATGACTATGACAGATTCTGTAGGTCTTACTGGGGAAGAAGATGTGCATGGACAGTGGTGAACAACCTTAGATGGCTTTATCATATCCTACATGATAGGGAGGGGTAGAAACTGACACTTGAGAGTGCTGTTGTAGGTGATATTGGTGAGAACCTTGAATGCCATGATAAAGATTTTGGTGTTTTATTCAAAAGTCAGTGGAGAACCAATTAAAGTTTATGAGGAAGGGATGACACGGTCAAGATTTGTGAAACAAACTGGCCTCCTTGTGTGGAGAATGGATTAGAAGGGCAGAGACACAGGGGTTAGAAAGACCTGTTAGGCAGCTTTTGTGATGGACCAGCCTGGCCTGAGCTGTTGACAATTTGATTGAGCCAGTACACGGAAAGGAGGCTTGTCAGAGTCTACAGCTGGTGGTGGTGCTTAGAAAGGACTGTAGGTGAGTGCAGCTCCACATTCTGTTCAGTGTTTAGTTGTCGTTCTTTGTTTCCCCTGCTCTGTGTTCAGTCAAGAGGAAAATGTTTTCAGAAGGAGAGAATGGACAGAGGGATTGTTGCTACTGGGAGGCCCCGCAGGACAAGAAATAAGGAAAGACTGGTGGGTTCTGCAATTAGATCTTGTCTTTTTTTTTTGTTTTTAATTTTGAAGCAGTGATTTTATTAATAAAACTGAGAGAAGAAGAAATAATGTAAACAGTGGAGGCAATAATTTTGGAAATAAAGAAACAGAGATTTAGAGACTCAAAAGGCATTCCAGGAACTAAATCAGGTTAACCAGTGGTATATTTGGGTTAATTTAAGGTATATCGTGGAACATAATAGGCTGGTAAGAGTTGATTGAATTGGTTGATTGTGGAGTTCAGAAAACGATTACATATTCTGGGTAATTGTTTAGATTTTGAAATTTCAGCTTGTGATATTTTATATCTGTTAGCATAAAAAGAAGTGTACTTTTCAGAAAGCTAGCAAATGAATAATATTCAAATTAGGAATAATAATTGTCAAAATATTACATAGAAACATTCATCTGTATGACTGATGATTTTTTCATATTTAAGTTCGTTCATTCATTTGTTAAATACCAGAGTGCTTTTATGGGCCGCTATTGGAGATAGAACATTGAATAAAACAAACAACATCCCTGTCCCAATGGAGCTTGCTTGTATTCAAGGGTTGTTAAAAATAGTTTCTGACTTCTGTGAATTTATGGAAAAAGTAAATTATGTCTAAATTGGAATGTAATAAAAATTAGATGAATCAAGTATACATGTGTAATTAGAAAAGATAGACTCATTTTTAATATATTGGCTGATGGACCAAGGTGAAACAATGAGAGTTGTAGGTTGGAAAGCTGTCAACCATTTTTTTCCATTTCCTTATCAGTGACAAAAATTTGATTCCTGAAATGTACTAATTGTTTTCTAATAGCAGAGCTAAATATCTCGTGATAGGTACAACTTTTTTATGTTCGCTGAAAGAAAATGATAATTGAAGTGTAACACTTCATTTCAGGGTTAGAACTAATTTACATCTTCATTCAGAAATCTTTTTACATCAAGTGGTGGGAGTCAGCCTTTTCATTTCTCTCTCTTTAATGAATGTGATTTCTTCAACACCTGTCTGTAGGTGGGAAGAGCGCCGTCCTCACAGCTCTCATCGTTGGCCTTGGAGGAAAAGCTGTCGCTACTAATAGAGGCTCTTCTTTAAAAGGTTTTGTGAAGGATGGACAGAAGTAAGTGTAAGAAGCAGCTGCTGTAGATTCCCAGTTCATATATATATATGATAGGAAATGAATTGGCTTCCCAGAACTAGAGCAGAATAGTCCTCTGTTTCCATCCCTTTCTCTTTCTCCCTGTTGCCAGCATGGCCAGTGTTGCCTGTTACTCTCTTCAGACAGAAAGCTTGTGTAAAGTACTACCATGTGCCTGCCCACTTACACTCTTGTTTCTCTTACCTTTTTGGAGGAAAGAACTAGCAGTGATAAATCTATTTATTTCTGCTTAAGGGAATATTTATAAACAACGGACTTTCCTGGCTCTTGACCCAAACTTCACCAAGTCCACGTTGGTATGATACAGGCGAAAGCAGAGTCAGTGACCAGCCAAGGGTCCCTACACAAAATTTCTGCCTCCAGTCCCTAAAAATTCCAAAAAAGTGTTCTGCTCTCTGTCTTTAGTTTTATGTCCTTTACTCAGGTGGTTTGCCAGTGAGTTTGATTTGAGGACCACAACAGCACATCTGTTTGTGGTCCATCTTGACTCTTGGAGAATGGTCATATAACTATTCTCATTGGCTCTATGCTTATATTTCTTTCTTTCTTTTTTTAAGATTTTTTAAATTAATTAATTAATTAATTAATTTATTTCAAAGAGCACAAGGGTGGGGGAGCAGAGGAATAAAGTAACTCCACACTGAGAGTGGAGCCCAATGCGGGGCTCGATCCCACAACCCTGAGATTATGACCTGAGCTGATGCTTAACTGCCTGAGCTACCCAGGTACCCCACTTGTATTTCTTTTTGATATAACTTGCCTTTGTGTAACTTATATATTAATTGCCTAGTTTGCATTATCATAGACTTAGGTCCTTTTGGCATTAGGAGTACTCGTCAGGCTGATCTCCTTATTCTTCTTAATACAGTTTCAAGTAACTCTGAAGGGATCCTTGTGTCTTCTAAAAACTAGATGTCCCAAACTCTGTTACACTAGCTCTCAGAGTGAGGCTACTTCCATTGCTCATTTCTCTTTTGCATGCCCTGTGCCCAGAACCTCTGGAACTTTGATAATTAACAGTGATCTTATTTCATATAATAGACTTTCCTTCTGCTCAGTGTCATATCCATTTGACTTCTTCAATTTTATTACTAAAAAATAGGATGGGATGTGAACCAGGATTGCAGTTTTCTTGTGTATCTCTCAGAAAACTATAAGGAATCTTAACCCTAAGCCAGGGTTCCAAGTGGACTCAGGAGAAGGGGTGAAGATACACAGAAAATAATTTCTCCATGCTGTATGGCCTTGGAAAAGAACTATTTGGTAACAATTCTCCAGTGTATTTTCTGTCTCTCCCTATCTTATTTGGGTCCCAGCCCAGCAAGGTCTTCTCCCCTCCGTAGTCCCCAGCCAAATGATATCTGAAGTCAAAAATGAGTTATTTAAACATTTTTAATGGCCCCAGCTCTGTTTCAATTCATTATACCAAACTATACATTTCTTAGTTGTCCAAACAACCACCTGGTCTACTTAGCCAGATAACACATTGATCTTTCAGATAGGAGCTTCAGGAAAAAAAATCTTTTTTATCTGTACCACTGTATGTTTTATGTCTCAATTAAATATTTTTTGTTTTTTTGCCATTTGGGAAGTATCTAGACCAAAGCAGAAACTTCTTTCTGAGACTTGTCCTCAAATATCATTTTAAAAAAGAAAAAAAAAATCATTTAAAAAAGAAAAAGGCCAACTCACACAAATCACCAACTTTCAAGGATACAGCTGCCTATAGATAGGAATATTAATATATTTTAAACAGTTAATAACAGTTGACCCAGCTTTTCCTGAGCTCAGTTTCCTTTTTACTGACCTTGTCTGAAAAAGTAGCTTAAAAACAGCTTTATCAGACCCATTACTATTCCTCATTCCCTTTCTCATTTAAAAAGTTCAATATCTAGGAATTTCATGGGGCGCCTGGGTGGCTTGGTTGAGGGTCTGACTCCTGATTTCGGCTCAGGTCATGATCTCAGGGTTGTGGGATCCAGCCCTATGACGGGCTTCACGCTCAGTGGAGCTTTCTCTTAAGCCTTAGTTTTTTAAAAAACTTGCCTTTCTTTATTCAGATCCTACCACAACAGGATACCAGTGCCTCCCAAGTTCTCACAATACTAAAGGTAGTTATTAAATACAAGGAGTAGCTAGGAATGAAAATAATAAAGTAGATGTTTGCTAATCAAGAGAGATGTTTAATAATTCAGAGAGGAAATATATGTAGTCATTTTATTTTTTTGATTTTTTATTTAAATTCAATTTAATTAACATTTAGTTGCAGAGGTAGAATTTAGAGATTCATCAGTTGCATATAACACCCAGTGCTCATTCCATCAGGTGCCCTCCTTAATGTCCCATCACCCAGTTACCCCATCCCCCCATTCACCTCCCCTCCAGCAACCCTTCATTTATTTCTATCGTTAAGAGTCTCTTATACTTTGTC
The DNA here is from genome assembly GCF_003265705.2 of Callorhinus ursinus. NCBI lineage: Eukaryota > Metazoa > Chordata > Mammalia > Carnivora > Otariidae > Callorhinus > Callorhinus ursinus. Next base: position 14,095,037 of record NW_027397072.1, on the reverse strand, counting down.
TTCCTCTCTGTTTCCATCTTACTTTATTTTTCCTTCCCTTCCCCTATGTTCATCTGTCTTGTTTTTTAAATTCCACATATGAGTGAAATCATATGATGTTTGTCTTTCTCTGACTGACTTATTTCACTTAGCCTAACACCTTCTAGTTCTATCCACGTCATTGCAAATGGCAAGATTTCATTCTTTTTATGGCTGAGTAATAATCCAACGTATATATACACCACATCTTCTTTATCCATTCATCTATTGATGAACATCTGGGCTCTTTCCATATTTTGGCTTTTATGGACATTGCTGCTATAAACATTGGGGTGCAAGTGCCCCTTCAAATCACTGTGTTTGTATTCTTTGGATAAATACCTGGTAGTGCAGTTGCTGGGTCATAGGATAGCTCTATTTTTCACTTTCTGAGGAAGCTCCATACTGTTTTCCAGAGTGGCTGCACCAGCTTGCATTCCCACCAACCGTGTAAGACAGTCCCCTCTTTCTCCGCATCCCCGCCAACATCTGTTTCCTGACTTGTTAATTTTAGCCATTCTGACTGGTGTGAGGTGGTGTATCATTGTGGTTTTGATTTGTATTTCCCTGATGTCATGTGGTATTGAGCGTGTTTTCATGTGCTGTTGGCCATTTGTATGTCTTCTTTGGAGAAATGTCTGTTCATGTCTTCTGCCCATTTCTTGACTGGATTTTTTGTTTTTTTGGGTGTTGAGTTTGATAAGTTCTTTGTAGATTTTGGATAGTAGCCCTTTATCTCATAAGACATTTGCAAATATCTTCTCCCATTCTGTAGGTTGCCTTTTATTTATTTATTTATTTATTTTTAAAGGCATCTGGTCTTTTTTTAAGATTTTATTTATTTATTTGACAGAGAGAGCACAAGCAGGTGGAGCAGCAGACAGGGGGAGGGGGAGAAGCAGGCTCCCAGTGGAGCAGAGAGCTTGATACGGAGCTCAATCCCAGGACCCTGGGATCATGACCTGAGCCGAAGGCAGACGCTCAACCGACTGAGCCACCCAGGCACCCTTATAGGTTGCCTTTTGGTTTTGTCGACTGTTTCCTCTGCTGTGCAAAAGCTTCTTATCTTGATGAAGTCCCACTAGTTCCTTTTTGCTTTTGTTTCTCTGTAGTCACTTTATTTTTTAAATGTTTTTATGAGGTGCATTCACTTAATACTAGGTAATCATACTAGTTAGTGAAATAAAATATTTTTTGCTCTATATAGTAGGCCAGCTGCCCTTCCCCTATTAATACTTTAATGATTTTCAAATGACTATTCATTAGAATCAACTCAGAAGCTTTTAAAAATCCTATTGATTACAATTTTTCAGGAACATATCTGCCCTAATTGTGTATTTCTGATTTAAATACACACACCCCAGCTTAGGGTAGTTTAGAAAAGGAGATTTATTGTAAAGATTCAGAGATATATATCTTAGAACCTGGAGGGAAGAAGTACGATTGGTTTTCATGAGTGACCGGAACTGAGAGACCTCAGAACCAAGTACTGGCTGTCTCTGGGCCTTTCTTTTTTGTGTCCCTGCCTTTCTCTCTGTGTCTGTGTCTCTAGGCCTCTGTCTGCCACTCCTTCTTTTAGATCCATGCTGCAACCCTTCTGCTGGACCAGCCTCCCTCACCCCTCACGTAAGGGGCTGTGTTGTGTTGTGCTCTCTTCCCTCCATCTCCTTATGACAAGTCTGTGGGCTTGTGAATGTCTCTCTCTCTCTCTCTCTCTCTCTCTCTGTCGTCTCTGGAGTATGTGTTCTCTTCCTTAATAACTTCGCCAAGTCTTTGTTACTCTGTCTTTGTGTGTGCAGTCATTGACCTCTTACCGCCTTAGTCTGTGGGGCGATGTGTGTAAGGAAGTGCTCTTGTGTTCTCTGTGTCTCTCATTCACTGGCAGTGTCTGTGGGTGTCTGTCTTTCTGTCTTGATGGCTTCCCAGGAGCTTCTCCACTATATACTCTCCGGAGCCTCTCATCAGGGGGTGATGTCCCAAACTGGTTTCTCTGGTCCTTGGAGGCCTCAAGGAATCACCAGCTCTTGACTTGGTTGTGCCTTCATTGGGGTTTCATTGGGGTCTGTTGATAAAATTTTTCACTGTGAAGTAATCTAGATTTATGGAAATGTTGCAAACATAGTACAGTTTCCTTTAGACCCTTCTCTGATTTTCCTTAATGTTGACATCTTAAGTAAGGAAGGTACTTTTATCAAAGCTATGCAGTTCCCACTGGTATGGGTATTACTGACGAAACTACAGACCTTATTTGGATTTGACCAGTTCTTCTTAATTTGAATCTTTCAAGAAGAGAATCTGTTTCAGTTAGTGTCAGATTTCTGTATTTAGCTTAGTCTCTCGGGATAGGGTGGGGACTGATGGTTGCTAAGCCCTGTCTTTCTGCTTGAGCACTCCCAGAGGAGAGGGTGAGGCAGCAGGAACAGATGAAAACCTTCAGCGTGCCTACTGTAGTATCAGCTTACAGGAAAGTTTATCTGGAGTATGTTTTTCTGCAATTCCTACAAATGGGAGCAATTTGGGAATATGATTACAAATTCATGAAAACAAGTACTATTAAAGATTTCATTTAATTACCAGTTATAGTAGTTTCACATTAAAGGACTTTAGCATTTTGGCATATGAGCCAGAAAAAAAAAATTGTCTGCTTTTATGTTTAAGGAAATTTTATTGTATTTAGTAATGTATTTCATTGACATTGTTTTTCTACTCAGTCTTATTTTAATAAAAGTTAAAGTAGAAAAATAAAGATTGATTTTTTCCTATAATATATTAAAATATGCAAAAAAATATGCATGGCTATAAATGCTTTAAACTTTTTTAAAACTTTAAAAATAATTCTTCCATAATACCAATAAAACTTCAATAATTTTTGAGCTTTTGTTTATGTTTCTTGATATCATATACTTTCATTTTTTTAATGCCAAGTATTTGAAAGATTAAAGTTGCTTCCTTTGATTCTGATCCTCTTAGAAAATGTTACTATTGGGCGCCTGGGTGGCTCAGTTGGTTGAGCGACTGCCTTTGGCTCAGGTCATGGTCCTGGAGTCCTGGGATTGAGTCCCACATCGGGCTCCCTGCTCAGCAGGGAGTCTGCTTCTCCCTCTGACCTTCACCCCCAATGCTGTCTCTCTCTCATTCTCTCTCTCACATAAATAAATAAAATCTTTAAAAAAATAAAAAGAAAATGTTATTATTTCACCATAATTGTTACTTAATCATTCTTAAAGGTCTGCTGTCAGCATGATGCTTTGTTACATAATTCAGAGTAGTCAGGCAGTATAGTATTACACATTGCTCTTATCTACATGATTTGAAACAACCAAACTTAAATGGTTTTAGAGCGCCTGGGTGGCTCAGTCAGTTGTGTCTGACTTCAGCTCATGTGATCTCAGGGTCCTGGTATCTAGCCCCACGTCGGGCTCCCTGCTCATCAGGGAGTCAACTTGTTCCTCTCTCTCGCTCTGCTCCTCCCCCTGCGCATCTCCTTCAAATAAATAAATAAAATCTTTTTAAAAAGTGACTTTTATGTGAATGTGGTATTTCTATTATAGATAGGATAGTCAGTGTTTTTATAACACTTATTCTCAGCTATATTTTTTTGTTAGGAGTGTTATATTCCGTAGTAGCCTGTCAGCCATCAGTGGCTGGTATAAAGCTACTTTTCAAATGAAATAGACAAATTACTTCAGAGGTTTTGAAAATTACAGTAACCTAGTATCGAAATTGCACTGTACCTTCATGTGACTTAGCTTAACCTTCTTGCTTTAGCTCAGCAGATATCTCAATAACATTAAGGAACAGAGGAGATGATGCCTATAGAGCAAATGTGTACGGCAACTCTATAGTCGTGCAGCAACACATCAGCATGGATGGAAGTCGATCTTATAAACTAAAAAGTGAAACAGGTTTGTTATGAATGTCTTTTCATTTCACATAAAATGCTAGTAAATAGTCAAACAGCAGAGTGATTGCTCAGGTATTCATTGAAAGGGCATTTCTTACCTCTCTCTTGAAACCTCTTTCTTGTCATGTGTAGGATCGGCTGCATGTATGTACATACACGTGATTATGTATGGACACATATACACAGTTGTTTTAACCCAGGACATCGTACGGCAGGACCATGATTACGAGAGTCTGGGTCCACTTGAAACAGGCTGTGCTGCCTTGTTCCCACCAGCGGGCCTGCTCCCACACCTGTAGTTTTTATCCCATGTAGAAAGGGGGGTTAGCCAAAGGTGGAAAAGGACATGAAGGAAGACGAGGCGAAGACATATATGAGAAGGAAGAGCAAGCGTTTTGCTGCAGGGATAAGAAGAGCACTGTCCCTGCGTCCGTGCTACTCCTCCCTTCTGTGTGCCTGGCGCATGATGACCGCAGCCTGCAGCTCCTCACATGTGTGCCTGTTCCTAGGGACGCAACAAAATAGTTAATATCTGTGTTTGTAAATGAGCAGATTTACAAAATTTTATTTTTGTAAATAAAATTGCTTATTTTTTCTCCGTATTTCTGCCCTAGAAACAGTCTGGTCATTTTATGTGTTTCTCTTAACCAGGCACTGTGGTTTCTACTAGAAAAGAAGAGCTGATTGCCATTCTTGACCATTTTAACATACAGGTAATTGCTAACATTTCGTCTCAGATTAATGCAACTGGTCACTTTCTCGTGATTTCATTTGTAGTGTTGAAAGAATTAAAATAGGCTCGTGTGAGTAAATTGACCACAGGACAAATGTGTACAACGCTTGTTAGCAAAGTTGCTTAAAATTTACTAATCCAGCAGGAATTTTTAATGCATAATATAACACCTGTAAAATCAAGAACATCTAGTTTATACTGGTATGGGATAAAATAAATGTTAATAAAGGCTATAAAGTTTCTTTGCTTTCTGCTCTCCTGGTCAGAATAGCATCATAGTTTTCCAAAACTCAGATGCTAATTTTTTGTAGAAAGAAATTTATTCTAGAAAAATAAAGCATTTCTTTATGTATTTTGGGGTTATTGATCATACCTATAGGAGATAAGGCTCTAGTCCTTTCTGCTAAGATACCTTGAATAATTAGAAATAGAGCATATAGTCTTATTAGTACTGGAATTGTCTTTGGAGGTCATCTAATTCACCTGTATTTTGTAGATGAGAATAGAACTAGAAAAAGTAAATTTATCCCTACAATTGTCTAGGCATGGTTGCTGGTAGAGCCTGGATGGGGAACCAGGCTTCCCGGTTTCACTCTAATATACCACCCTGCCTTACTTATTCCAGGATGAAGAACACCAAGACTAGTCACCAAGGAGAAAGAACAATTACGAGTCTAGGTCTTTTTTCCAGTTTGGTTTAGAACAAAGTTGTCCAGAAAAATCTTCTGTGATGGTAGAAATATTCTGTATTATGCTGTTCAATGTGTCAGCCACTAGCATATTGCTCTTGAGCGCCTGAGATGAATGACTAAGAAATCAAGTGTTTGATTTTATTTAATTAAGTGTAAAAAGCTGCACGTGGGTAGTAGCTTATATATCAGGCAACGGAAGTTTAGAAAAATAATTATTAAAATCCGGGAAAAAGCAGTTACATCAAATAAATTTGAGACTAGAATTTTTAAGCAGAATCAAGAAAACCAAAAGTGTATGGAATCAGGTGTTTGGGAGCATCTTGAAGGGCAACCAGTAGGGTTCTCACTGTCCATGTTTACCATGTGTTGACTCTACCAGGTGTCCCTTCAGCAACTGCTTATGTGGTTTTTGGGGGAGAAATCACATCTGCCTGAGATTTTGATTCCTTCTGTGAACAGCTCTCTCAGAAAGCTTTTATTATGGAAGAGTTGAATAAAGCCTGTTTCTCTAAGCTCCCACTTCCTTGGGGAATGTAAAAACCTGTTTATTTCTTTTGAAATATTTGAAGGTTGTTATCATAACTCTTTTTAGTCCTCTTCTGGTATGATGCAGTAAAGTAAAGGTTCAGGTTCATTGATCAAAATATGGGAGGTCTAGAGCTACACTTACCTGTACAGTAACCGCTGGCCACATGTGGGTATTAAGCTCTTGAAATGTGGGTAGTCCAAATTGACATAGTAAGTGTGAGATACACACTAGATTTTGAAGCCTTAATGCAAAGGGATAATTGAATTTTTATAGGTTATATCTTAAAATGATAATATTTTAGATTAGAAATATGTTACTAAAATTAAATTTTTTAAGATATTTATTTATTTATTTATTTATTTATTTATTTATTAGAGAAAAAGAGTGAGAAAGAGCACGAGCAGGAGGGAGAGGCAGAGGGACAGGGAGAAGCAGACTCCCCTCTGAGCAGGGAGCCACATGGTACTCCATCCCAGGACCCTGGGATCAGGACCTGAGCCGAAGGTAGATGCTTAACCGACTGAGCCACCCACGTGCTCCTCAACTCCAGAATTTTTTATCACCTCAAACTGCAAGATTCTTACATAATCCCTAGAATAGGAACTAGGAACCCCGTTTCAGAAACAAGCAGAAAGATGTAGACAAAATAATATAAATTTGGATGAAGGTACTAATTCAAAGTTGGTGAAAATGTCTGTCATTAAAGCTAGTGCATTAGGTCTTATTTTTAAGAAGTCAGATGGAATGTGAAATTAAGATGCAGGGCAAATATAAAAATATGTGGCAGTCAGTCTGGTGTACCTCTATAATGATAATAATAAAGTAACATGTAGAGGTTTCTTTATAACTCCATAAATGTTTTTGTATTCTGAGAAGAAAAAAACCCAAAATTTTACTTAAAAAGGAAGGTTTTAACCATTGTTATGCTAACAAAGTATAATCAGTATTTTACGGATGGTAAAATGAAGGAGTTTAAAATTTTTTTCATTTAGGGGCACCTGGGTGGCTCAGCGGTTAAGCATCTGCCTTCGGTTCGGGTCATAATCTCAGGGTCCTGGGATCAAGCCCTGCATGGGCTCCCTGCTCAGCGGGGAGTCTGCCTCTCCCTCTCCCTTTGGCTCCCCCCCCACCATGCTCTCTCTCCCTCAAATAAATAAAATCTTTTTAAAAAAAAATAAAATTTTTTTTTCATTTATACTGGTCCTGCATATTCTGTAACTTGCAAACGGGATTATTTTCTAATACACAAATTACTTTCGTACTAATACCGAAGATATAAATGAGTAATGATCTTGAATTTTTCTGAAACAAGTTATATATATATATTTTAAATTTGTTCCCCTGTGCTTTGGTCAGTTACAGTACTGTTACCATAATTGTACTTTAACTTGTTAGTTATAGGTAGTTTAATTCAAGCAATGGCTTATTTAAAATGACTCCTCGAAAGGTAGAAACGACTCCAGCATTTCTCTTTATTTTATAATCATGAAGAAATAACAACAAATGGAAAAGCTGAAGAACTGCTATAAGAAAAATAAACACTGCTTGGCATCATAATTCTGATTAGAAATAACCAAGTTGGACTTTTTGTATTCAGTTGGAGAAACTAACTTGCCCAGGGCTACATAGGGAGGTGAGACACAAAAACTCAAGGCAGCTGAGGGCTTTACTCACTGTTGTCAGATTGTTAACCAGTAGCATAGGAGTGAAATTCTATAAAACAGGTAAAAGAAATGTGCTTGTGCCCTCATATAGTGGCAGAATAATTTTGACTGTGGTATTTATTTTAGTATCATGAAATGATGAAACATTTTCTCTCCATTAAAAATGTCTAATATTTTTTCTTGGTATATTTACCTTAATACTCTAAACTTAACCTTCTTGATGACACCATAGGTGAATTGTATTCTGTATTTCAGTTCATTTATTTTTAAGGCATTAAAATGAAATATTCAGAAGTAACCTCTCTTGTTTGTTTCAGGTGGATAATCCAGTTTCTGTTCTAACACAAGAGATGAGCAAGCAGTTCTTGCAGTCTAAAAATGAGGGAGACAAATATAAAGTAAGGCACACCAAAGGAAATACGAATTTATCAAAAAAGAATGCATTTATAGATAAAGCGTATATACCAAACATAACTCTTGCTCACGTAATAAATATTGTTAGGTTTTTTAAAGCCACCTGTGTTTAATATTGTAGGACTAGTTTAGGAGAGTTCTAAGTATGATGGACTATAATTTTCTTGGTAAATTCTTGCTTTCACTTTTTGGCTTTTAATTCTGAGAGAATGGATTATTCTAAAATTAATCTTTAAGGAAATTCAAGGGAATGATTGGCCATACATAATAACCTTTAAACTGTAAATTATTTAAAATTTAAAAAGCTAACAAAATATTTGACTGCTACTTATGCTGTAACTTTTGAATGGGTTTCAGTATTTCCTTTTCTAAAACTTCAAGATGCACCAAGATCAAGGATACAGATGTTTTCTCTTTATTCATACTGTTTAAAGAATGAATGAATGTATCAGTGAAAATGAGTTTTCAAGATGGTATTGTTCTTACACCAAAAGTGTTTTCTTACGTGGGCTTTTAAGAGCTATTGCAAATGAATGTGTAGATGTGAACAGAGTAGATTAAGTAAATTTGGGGTGTGAACACTTGAGTATTTAGTTTGTTTGTTTTTGGGGTTTTTTTTAATTAACATATAACGTATTATTTGTTTCAGAGGTACAGGTCTGTGGTTCATCAGTCTTACACAATTCACAGTGCTCACCATAGCACATACCCTCCCCGTTGTCCATCACCCAGCCACCCCATCCCTCCCACCCCCGTCCCCTCCAGCAACCCTCAGTTTGTTTCCTGAGATGAAGAGTCTCTTATGGTTTGTCTCCCTCTCTGGTTTCATCTTGTTTCATTTGTCCCTCCCTTCGCCTATGATCCTCTGCCTTGTTTCTCAAATTCCACATATCAGTGAGATCATATAATTGTCTTTCTCTGATTGACTTATTTCGCTTTGCATAAAATCCTCTAGTTCCATCCACATCGTTGCAAATGGCAAGATTTCTTTTTTTGATGGCTGCTTAATAGTCCATTGTGTGTGTGTGTGTATATATATATATATATATATATATCTCACATCTGTTTTTTTTTTTAAAGATTATTTATTTATTTCACAGAGAGAGAGAGTGAGAGCAGGAACACAAGCAGGGGGAGTGGGAGAGGGAGAAGCAGGCTTCCTGAAGAGTAGGGAGCCCGATGTGGGGCTTGAGCCGAAGGCAGACGCTTAATGACTGTGCCACCCAGGTGCCCCTATACCACATCTTCTTTATCCATTCATCTGTTGATGGACATCTAGGCTCTTTCCATAATTTGGCTATTGTGGACATTGCTGCTATAAACATTGGGGTGTACATGCCCCTTCGGATCACTACATTTGTATCTTTGGTATAAATACCCAGTAGTGCAATAGCTGGGTCGTAGGGTAGCTCTATTTTCAACTTTTTGAGGAACCTCCATACTGTTTTCCAGAGTGGCTGCACCAGCTTACATTCCCACCAACAGTGTAGAGGGTTCCCCTTTCACTTGAGTGTGTTTTTAATATCTTTTTACATAATTAGTCAAAAGTTTTTGGAGATCTAATTCTTTTCACAGTTCCGTGGAAATTTACAAACTCCTAATTGTGTTTTTCTTATTGATACAGTTCTTTATGAAAGCAACCCAACTTGAACAGATGAAAGAAGATTATTCATATATTATGGAAACAAAAGAAAGAACAAAGGAGCAGATAAATCAAGGAGAAGAGGTTTGTAAACACATAATGCAAATATTTTTGAGTTCAGTCAAATTCCTTTAGTACATATAAATGGTACTGTAAAATTATATACCTATATGTAGATATGTATCTATAAAAAACTAATAACAGTTTTGTAACACTCTATGAAATATAGGGAAGTGTGGTTTTTATATTCAGTATTTATTAGCCTTTACTTTTTTGTTTTGGAATATGGGTATGTACACGTTTCCTCTGTTAGGCTATAGACTAGAGGACAGAGCAGTATTTTACATACTTATGCTTTGATATATGACTAATTGGTTCTATAGTAAGGTATCACTAATTCCCACTGTAAGTAGCTTAAAAACTATAATGTTTCTTTTGATGGGAAAATAAGCACAAGCCTGAAGATGATAATAAACATAATATGCATTTGTAATTATATATGGTAGATAACTGTTTCATCGCACTGGGAAGATGTTAACATTCATTAAACTCTGATAGCTTGGTAGCAACTGTCACATCCATACTCACCAGCTTGGTAGCTGTGCATATTTGTGTGAATTTAAAATTACTTAAGCCAATGCGACTTACTTAAATTTGGTTTTACATCTGCTATATTTTCTTCTTGTACTTTCTTCTTCAGATTCCTGAAGATCCAACCTTCTGTATGATAATCAGAGACCTCAAAATCATAAGGCTTACGTTTTAGCTTTTCATCCTGTACATTAAGTCCCACCAATTTTTGTGTGATTCTGTATCTCGTTCTTTAGTTACTTAGTCAGTTTTATAGAATTAGTGGAGCTTCCAGCTAGTTTCTTCGCTTGTTCTTTTGACACAGAATTGTACTAATGATTGACCCAGGTCAACTTCATTAGATGCTACACTGACCCTTTTACTTCAGGTTTTGAGGACTCCATATTTAACGTTAGGTCTGTGGGTATATGAAAACTCAAACAGCAAGGGTGGGTATATTTTTATTCCCCACATTATCCCTTCAAACTCAAGGTACTGGTAGTGTACAAGGAGGCACTGTAAACCACAGAATTAATACAGCACAGTTTGTTGGTGTATCAGTGTTATTGGGAAAAGGAAATATTTGCATGTTCAAAAAAACATAATAGCATATGTTACATTTATTATTTTAAAAATAATAAATCAGGATTTTGAAGAAATGTGTTTGCGTCAGACAGCTGGGGGTTGAACACCCACTTTCTCCATGATATACTTTGTTATCAACTATTAAAGATATTTTGATTATGAAGTTAAAGAAGCACTTCCCTGTATCATGTAGCAGAATTCCTTATGTATAATATGCACATAATAAGAGCTTTTTCTAATTAATTAAATGTCCTGTATTCTCAAAATAAGTTCTGGATTTGAATATTTAAATCTGTAGGAAATAGTATGTGAAGGTTAGATAGAAACTGGAAGCTGTCCAGTCAACAAATACCAGGTCCAGCGTGTGCCTCCTAGCATTGTGCTTTGTCCATGGCCATATGACGGCAAATACATGTCTGGGTTCTGGGGTTAGAGAACTAACTGTTCAGCAGGAAACAGATGGTAAATAACTGAGTATGGTGGGCCCGCCTAAATGATTTGTGACTAGATTTGTGCAAAAGCACTTAAGAGGTATCAGCACTGGGGGAAAGAGACCTGGGAGGAATGTAGTTGTTAAGGATAATGTCTAGGTTGAGAACTGAATGATGAACAATGCCAAACAAGGGATGGGGAGAGTAAGGAAGGGTGTCATTCCTAGGGATAAGAATGGCAGCATCTTGGGTAAGAGAGCATATGGTGCTGTTAGAAAGCTGAAGGAATTCCAGGTTGGCCAGAGTGAAGAGCACAAGAGTGAGAAAAAAGAGGCCAGACTGTAGAGGACCTTGTAAACCTAAGAGCAGTAGAACACATGGAAGTGGCTGATGTGACTAAATGAGTATTTGTAATCGATTACTCTGCTGTGGAAGAGGGTGAATTGCGGTAAGGAAAGAATGTAGAGAGATAAAGAGTTATCATTGTCCACTGACATGATGATGACGTAAGTTAGAGTAGTAGCAGTAGTAGTGGAAGGAAGAATTTTGAAATGATTTGAGCAGATGTTAAGTGGGACAGGGAGGAGTGAAGTTGAGACAGAAGGTGACCAAATGACCTCCGGATCAATGACCTGAGCAGCAGACTAAGTTTCTTAAGATAGGAATTTTGGGAAGAGGAGCCAGTTTTTCTTTTCTTTCTTTTTTTTCTTTTAAGAAAAATGATGAATTTCATTTTGAACACATTGGTTTTGAGATGCTTATAGAACATCCAATTGGATATAAGAGTGAGGAATGCAGAAGTCTGGCTTCAGTAAAAATTTGAGATTCATTAGTATATTGTCGGTGTGTAAGCCGCAGGAATGACTTAGATTGCTGAGGAGGAAAGGAAAGTGGGTCGAGGCCTGAGCCAAGAAAAATGCTCATGGAAGCCATAAAAGCCAAGGGAAGAGAATTTGAGAAAGCAGTAGTCACAACTCGGTGATGTTCTGAGTGGCAAGCACCACAAGGTTTGAAAATTCTCCCTGTATTTAGTGACATGATCTGCATAGAGGCCTGTGGCAAGACAAGTTTCAGTAGCGGTGAAAACAGAAGCCAGTTTGTGGGGCTGAAAATGCGAGGAAATGGAAGAGAGATTACCTTCAAAAAACTTGGAGGGAGAGAGGAGGAGGAGGTGCCCAAGCATGGATAGTGGCAGTTGTGCTTGTAAATGGGGAAGACAAGTGGGTAAAGATTAAACATGATAATGGAAGGGAGTCAATGAAGAGGGCCAAGTGGAAACAAAGGTGAGAAGATGGGGACAAAAAATGAACTAATTCAGACCTCCTGAGAAGGCAGAAGCTGGTGGTCGGACCCAAAATATATAGGTAGGAGACGGGAGCTGGACTTCAGTGTCACGAAGCCACCTCCTCCTGCTTTAGATTTGTAAATGAGGTTGTTGGAAGTTGGAGAGCGTTTCCTTTGATGGCCACTAAATTCCCTGAGGTGGGAGGCAGGGAGAATGAGGGAGGGATTAGGGTGGTGGGGGTGTATGAGGCTTGCAGAGAGTGATAATGGGTTGAAGTAATCCTGGAGAATTGGGAAAGTGACTGGTAGGGACGCATTAGATCCACAGTATGAGGCCCTAGTTGAAGATGGTAAACATGAATGAAGGGGAGAGGCCATCTACCCAGGTGTACAGAATCTAAAGTCTAGGAGCCCCTTCAGCTGTTCTAATGTCATTATATTTGATACTTGTTTGATGATTTTTATTATTATTTTAATTTTTTGAGAGAGAGTGCACACACGTGTGTGTGCAAGCGCGTGGGGGAGGAACGGGGAGAGAGAGAATCTCAAGGAGGCTCCATACCCAGCACAGAGCCCGCAGGGGTGAGGGGGGGAAGGGGATGCCTCAGTCTCATCACCCTGAGATCATGACCTGAGCCAAAATCAAGAGTCGGAGGCTTAACTGACTGGGCCAGCCAGGTGCCCCTGATGATTTTATTTATTATTAAGGAAAACTTAGATTTAAAAAATTATAACTTGGGGCACCTGGCTTAGTCGGTTAGGTGTCCAACTCTTAATCTCATCTGGGTCTTGGTCTCAGGGTTCTGAGTTTGGGCCCTGCATTGATTGGGCTCCACACTGGATGTGGAGTCTACTTAAAAAATATAAATAAATAAATAAATAAATAATAAATAAATAAATAAATAAATAAATAAATAAATAAAATAACTAACTAACTAACAAATAAACAAACTTATTTATTTTAGAAATAAATTTCTTCCGTGTCTTCCATTATCTTTGGGATGAGTACTGGGTATAGTTTGCCCAGAAGAACATACCAGTCTGTCTATCTGATATGGAGTTGAGAGAAATGGGAAACTGAGTTTTGTGATTTGTCTATACTTGTGAGGTCTTAAACCCTTTATTCCTTTGATCTTCATTTGAAGAGTATTTGGCCTTTTTTATAATGCAGAAATTAAGAAAATAACCGCACCTAGTACAAATATACCAAAGAACTAAAGGTACTTTTATTTTCACCTTAAGTCATTTCCCTGCATATCTTTTTTAATACCTGTCAAGGAAGTACATTCAAAAGAAATACATTTGTAAAAACTCTTGTCTTTTCAGTGTTAGTAAGAAACGTATCCTTTTTTCTTTTTTTTAAGCGACTTATTGAGCTAAAACGCCAGTGTTTGGAGAAAGAAGAACGTTTTCAAAGTATTGCTGGTTTAAGTACAATGAAGACTAATTTAGAATACTTGAAACATGAAATGGCTTGGGCAGTGGTAATTTTTACTTTATTACTTATTCACTTATGCTTTTAATATGTAGAAAATATTGGTTTCAGTTACTCTTATACATGATTTACACTAATTTCTTTTTAGGTCAATGAAATTGAAAAACAATTGAATGCTATCAGAGATAATATCAAAATTGGGGAAGATCGTGCTGCTAGACTTGACAGGAAGATGGAAGAACAGCAGGTAATTATTTGTTTAATACAGATTTAGTAGGTTAAAACATAGGAGATTACTGATATTAGACTATTTTAAAAGACCTACAAAAGTAGCAGTTTCAACCTATATATTTATCTATGTTTGAATTTATTACTCAAATGAAACTGACATAAACTTTTGTTCAAGTACTATTATGGCAACCCTTTTTTATTTTATTTATTTATTTTTTTTAAGATTTTATTTATTTATCTGGCAGTGTGGGGGTAGAGCACAAGCAGCGATAGGGGCAGAAGGAGAGGGAGGGAGGATCTCAAGCAGACTTTGCACTCACCATTGAGCCCGATGTAGGGCTCGATCTCATGACCCCAAGATTGTGACCTGAGTCAAATTCAAGAGTCAGCTGCCCAACCAACTGAGCCACCCAGGCTCCCCGGCAACTCTTTTTTAAAAAGAGTATTATGTTTGGACATGATCAGCCAGTTGAGCCCAGTAATGTAGCACTCTAAACTCATGCATGTGGACAATGGTAGGTACTTCCTTATTAACTAGAGATGCTACAACATGAAGCTTTTACTGTTGTGTTCATTAGGAGTGTCAACATAAAAAGTCTTGAGGTGCTAGAATAATGGTCATTTAGAAAGCTAAGTATCATGAAGTATAACACTTCAGAACTGAGCAGAATGCCCAGAGATTGCTACCAGAATTTCCAGGGAACTGAAGTTTTAGGGCTCAGAACCATCAGAGGATTTCGTGTAGGTGGAACACATGTAGGACAAGTTGTTAGGTCTGCTAAAGTTAATTTCAACCTGAGATCTAAGAGCCATGTGGAAACTATGCTATTTATGTAAGATTCAAGAGTCTTCCACTTGGGTCTAGAGGTAGAAGTTGGTTGAATCGTAAGTAAAAGCAGTAATTTTCTTTTTTTTTTTTTTAAGATTCTTATTTATTTATTCATGAGAGACAGAGAGAGAGAGAGAGAGAGAGAAGCAGAGGGAGAAGCAGGCTCCCAAGGAGCAGGGAGCCCGATGTGGGACTCGATCCCAGGACCCTGGGATCATGACCTGAGCCGAAGGCAGACGCTTAACCATCTGAGCCACCCAGGCGCTCAAAAGCAGTAATTTTCTGTTAGGCCTGTCCACATGGACCTTTTTACCATATAGCCAATCCACTCTTTATGCTCGCATTTTTGTTCTTTGTTTAATAGCTTTATTGAAATATAATTCATATACCATATAATTCACCAGTTTAAAATTTGCACTTGAGTGGTCTTTCAGTATTTCACAAGGGTATGTAGCCCGCAATGCAGAATTCCTTGCATTTTGTCATGCCAGAAGTAGAACTCCTAGCCCTTTCATTTTTGTAGAAGCCCCACCTACTCAGTGTGGATGGCTTACCTCTTAGTATTTTGTTCTACCAAGCTTAGTTTATAGTATAGGATGTAATCTTCCCCACCTTGCTTTTTCAAGGTAAGCAGATATGTTTTCTTCCCTTTAAGTGTTGTTATTAGTAATCCATCAAAAGTAAGAAATAAATATGTAAAAATAACAGAAACAGGCTGAATTTCTTACTCCCTCTTCAGGTAGCAAATGGAAGTTCAACCCCACCCACCTTTTCTCACCTCAGATTTTCATCTCTGTGAGAATATGCTGGAATTTTTTTTTCCCCCCCACCAAATTCTCTTCATCCTCATTTCCTAGCTTATCATAGTGGAAGACCTTAAGTTATTTTTCTCCTTAGATAATCTCCAATCTAAAAATGGAATCCAGGGGTGCCTGGCCAGCTCAGTTCATAGAGCATATGACTCGTGATCTTGGGGTTGTAAGTTTGAGCCCCGCACTGGGTGTAGAGATTACTTCAAAATAAATTTTTTTTTTTTTTAAAAAGTGAAAAGTAAAAAAAATAATAAAAATGGAATCCAGTCTGAGTAATATAATGTTCACCTTTTTTCAAGTGGGAAAAGGAAGATCTTGAGGCAGGGTGATACTTTAGTTCTGCAGGCCTTTGCCCCCACTTAAGCATTTGGGCACTCTCTGTAGTAAATGTTAAATTTCTGGAGGGTAAGAGCTATCTTATTTTATATTTGTATCCTTCCATGTCTTACATAAAACCTTTCATGCTGTATTATGCATGGTGATTGATTATAGGATGACTGTTAAGTGGAAGGGATGTGAAGAAATTGTGTCAGCTCCACTATCTGGCTCTTTCTGGAAAAAGTTTGCTGATCCCTGATCCAAATAGTTCTCATATTTGTCTCTTCTAATCCATTCCTATTGTCTCAGTGCCCCATTTTGGTTTCTAATTCATTTTGCTCTGGAATGTTAACTCTTCACTGAAATTGTTTGCTTTAATTTTCCCTCCACCCGGCTTGTGCTTCCAAAGTGACTTGATGTACAGATTCGGTCATGTCTTGTCTCCCCGTTGTCTGGAGGGTTAAATTGTAAGCTGATCTTAGGGAATTCTGGGCCCTTCCGTGCTTCCAGCTCAGCTCCCACCACTACCCTCTCAGTTTAAGCTCTAGATATTTTCATTTCCAAAAGTAGTATTAGTGCCTTTCTGCATGCTTTCCCATCTGCCTCTAACACTTTTACCCAGCTTTTCTCCTGGTACATTTGCATTAATCTTTCAAGTCTCAGCTCAAATGCTACTTTTGTTTTGAAGGAGGCATTCTTGACTTTTTCTGGCAGACCTCTGGATTCTTTCTCTATGCTTCCACAATTACAAATAGACATAACCAACTTAAGCATTATGGTATCCAAACTATGATCAATTTAAGCAATCTGTTCTGTTAAATTGTGTCTATCTCCCTTTAATTGTGTTAACCTGCAGACCATTGTTACTCTGTCTTTGTATCCCCAGAAGATAGCACATTTGTTGGATAACTAAATGTGGAATTAAAAATTGTATTTTAGTGTTTTATGTAATTATGTTTGCTTACCCGAGGTCTTGAGATTATTTAGAGTGAAACTGAATTTGTTATTTGCTATATATAATTTAAAATTTTTTTCTGTTTGTTAAAGAAAAGTAAAATACACTCTAACAATGTTATTTTCTTAAAGGTTAGACTTAATGAAGCAGAAAAAAAATACAAAGATATTCAAGATAAACTGGAAAAGATTAGTCAAGAGACAAATGCACGAGCACCAGAATGTATGGCATTGAAAACAGATGTTACTGCTAAGAAAAGGGTCTATAATGAAGCTGAGGTGAGAGAAATTTTCCAACCTGGAATATTAAATACTGTATATCAAATATAAATACTGTTCATTTACTTTTAAAAGTAGAGGTATTGTAATTAGGTAGAAATCTGTACTGCTTTCAGACTTTAAAAAATAATGGTTTCGGGTGCCTGGGTGGCTCAGTTGGTTAAGCGACTGCTTTCGGCTCAGGTCATGATCCTGGGGTCCCGGGATCGAGTCCCGCATCGGGCTCCCTGCTCAGCAGGGAGTCTGCTTCTCCCTCTGACCTTCCTCCATCTCATGCTCTCTCTCTACCATTCTCTCTCTCAATAAATAAATAAAAATCTTTAAAAAAAAATAATGGTTTCATGTGACCATTTATATACTTTGTTTTAAAAATACATTTTTGCATATATTTCCCCTCCGATTTGAAGATTTGGCAAAAGTGGATTTGAATAGAATATGTATTTTTTTTATCTTACCAAACTGTGTCTAATTTTTTGTTAGGTTTTATATAATCGTTCCCTAAACGAGTATAGAGCATTAATGAAAGATGATGAACAGCTTTGCAAAAGGATTGAAGAACTAAAGAAAAGGTAAGTTGGTTACTTTGCTATGTTCATGAATCCCTCTTTCTGTAATACAGTGAACTCAGCTAAGGGGAGTATTATATTTTCCATATTATTTCTAAAGGAATTTTATCACATTGCTTTGTATTTTTTCAGTGTTCGGTTTTTCATTTAACATTTTCTGTTTTGGATTATTTACTGTTAGTACTGATCAATCTTTGGAACCTGAACGATTGGAAAGACAAAAAAAAATATCTTGGTTAAAAGAGAGAGTAAAGGCTTTGCAGGATCAAGAAAGCTCAATCAATCAAGAGATCGAACAGTTTCAGCAAGCCATAGAAAAGGACAAGGAAGAACGGATCAGAATTAAGTAAGTTTCAACATCCTTAGAATGACTTTTTTCAATGACTTGAAAATCATGTGGTTTGTTCTTTATACGAAGAGAGAAAACATGTTTTGTTGTGGTTGTTGTGTCTTGTGTTAATAAAATATCTTTAAAAATTACTTTTCCCAGACTGTTCCAACACTTGTAGAGCTGAACCATCTCTGGGATTTCTAGTCCTCATCCCTATGGCATCATTTCTTTCTTCGTGCTAAGTTTTGAGGACTTGAGACTGTTTTTCTCTAGTAACACAATCATTTTCAAATAAAGAAATCTGCCTTTAGTCTTTAGAGTAGCTGAGTCATTCGCTGGTATGCAGGTATTGAGGGGAAAGACTGGATATTTCTGTATAACTGTATCACACATCTCTTCTGTTTTTCTGCTTTTATTTTTTAGGAGAGAAGAATTAGATGTCAAGCATACACTGAGCTATAATCAGAGGCAACTGAAAGAATTAAAAGATAGTAAAACTGATCGACTGAAAAGATTTGGCCCTCATGTTCCAGCCCTTCTTGAAGCAATAGATGATGCCTATAGACGTGGGCATTTTACCTATAAACCCGTGGGCCCTTTAGGTATTTGCCACCATTTGGTCAGGATATAAGAAACATTAAAAATAAGGGTTTATTTTCAGGAAAAGGTTTATTGAATCCAGTTTTAAAACTGTTATCAAAGAGCTATGTAATTATATGTGGATTTTAATTGTACATATTTTAAGAAATAATCACTCTAAACTTTATAATTTCCCTTTTACATTTTTAAAGCATAAAATAGCCAAAAGCAAGAAAACTTAGGAAAAGGAAAAAAAAACTATAGAGTTGAATAATCTGATCTGATTTTTTTTCCTGAATGAATGAATAAATGAATGAACTAATTTGAATATAATTGATTAGTTTGAAAATCCAGTGACAGTGATATAGTCAGAAGAACCCTTCACCACCTGAGTTTTGTGTAACCTTTATAAAATGACTTGTCTTCTTACTTTCTGTGTAGGTTGGACAACATTGTTTCTAAGTTTTTTTTCAAGTGGAAAACCTGGGTTTATTGAATTATCCCTATATATACATGAGATTAAAAAATACTTGTAATCTGTTGAATTCTCCTGAGGAGTTATCTCTAATTCTATAACATCATTAAGTGAAAATGATGCTGTCAATTTAAAGGTTTTGTTGCTAAAGTACTCTATTACCGTGTAAGCACGGCATTACACACGGTGTTAAGTATTATGGTAAAATCTCATATAAATGATATGTACCTCTATACCAGGATCCATTTAAACGGATGAGGCATTTTCTCTCTGTTTCTAAAATCCCAGTGTTAATCAGTTTGACAGAAAATAGTAAAGAATCTGTAAACCTTTTGGCTTGCTTTTCAGAATGCCATTCAGAGGCTGGAAGAGTATACACTTTCATAGAAAAACATCTGTTGATTTACATGGGAGTTAGTGAGGTAGTTCTTTTCACAGGATTTGATGGGTTTTCTCCCCAGTGTATCCAGTGGATATATAGGGATCTCCCATTTAGTTAACATAAGATCTGTAATGTCATTTAAGCTTCCTTATGTGAAAATATTTTGAAGTCATTTATAAACTATTATAAGAAGAAAGTTACATTAATATTTCAAAATATTAATGGACCTTTTAATAATTTTCTCTCACCTTTAGGAGCTTGCATTCATCTTCGTGATCCTGAACTTGCTTTGGCTATTGAATCTTGCTTGAAAGGACTTCTGCAGGCCTATTGTTGCCATAACCATGCTGATGAAAGAGTTCTTCAGGCACTGATGGAAAGGTTTTATTCACGAGGGACCTCACGGCCACAGATAATAGTTTCTGAGTTTCGGAATGAGATGTATGATGTAAGACACAGGTGAGGCATCGGTAGCTAAATGCCGTTTCTGGTTTTGCTTAATCATGTACAAGATCAGAAAGAATTAAGACATTTTTGTATTAACCAAATCTGTAGTACTGATTGATGAAATTTCATCAAGCCACTTCTTTAACTTCAGTCTAGGCACTGGAGACACATAGATAAATAAGACATGCTCCCTGCCCTTGAGCTCCTTACACAAGGTCTGTTGTGGGAGCCAGGACAGGGGAAGGGACATGGTGCAGCATAGAAATTATACTGAGGGAAGTGATACAGACCACGGCAAATTAAGGGGTATGTGGGGGTGGGGGTACTAAGGAAGAGCTTTGGCACTCAGTACTCACAGTTCAACTCTCAAGGTGCTTTGCAGATTCCGTAAAGAGCTGTGGTAGTTTTCTTTGATGACCCTAACAAACCTTCTCAAAGGCACAGTATTTAAACTGGCCTCTTTCTAACTGCCTGACTGGCTAGTCACTTTACTTTCAAATGTAATACATATTTTCTAATTGAATGTCAGCTTTGATAAAATTGGATCACAAGATGCAGATGTAGTTCGAATGAGAGAGGAATTATATGTTAGTAGGCAGGTTAGCGAAGAAATTAGAGAAAAGAGGACAAATAATCAGTCTTCTGACCTGATGAATTTGTCAAGTGACAGGTAAGGTTTAATTGCCTTATAAGCAAATAGAATTCTATGTGCAAAATGCATAGTGGCATGGCATCATAAATTATTCTGCAAAAAATAGATTAAAAGCGCTATTTAGGGGATGCCTGGGTGGCTCAGCTGGTTTTGTGTCTGACTCTTGGTTTTGGCTCAGGTCATGGTCTCAGGGTCATGAGATAGAGCCCCGCATTGGGCTCCACGCTCAGCAGGGACTCTGCTTAGGATTCTCTCCCCCTCTGTCTGCCCCTCACCCTGCTTGTGCACACACTCTCTTTCTCTCAAATAAATAAATCTTTAAAAAATAATAAAAATAAATAAATCTTTAAAAAATAATAAAAATAAAAATAAATAATAAAAAATAAAAATAAAAAATAAAAATAAAAAAATAAAAATTTTGTCCCGTTATTTGGGACAAAATAAAACTTGTTACTTGAATGTAAGAGAATGAAAGAATTGAGGATGACTGCTAGGTCTCTGGACCAAGCAGATGTGCTCGTAACTGGTTTAGGAGAAGTGTAAGGAAAAAGTGGATTTGTCAAAAGTGGATAAATTCTGTTGTGGAATTGTCAGCTTTTAGGCTAGAAATAAGGATTTGGGAGTTAAGGGTAAACTGTTTTCCCAGTCTGCATGAAAATATGACTCTACATTAGTTTCTGGCTCTGATCCTGATTTCTAAAACCTGATAAGAGTGAAATTTCAGTTGTGCTCTCAGACAACATTGCTTATGGTAAAGATGCCCCCTGGCAGGATAGTTGCATCTAGAGTGAGAAAATTCTGAACAGCTGGTGGAATGCCAGTATGGTGACTTGCAATTGGATATTTCCCTACGGGGACCTTGGAAACTGTCCCTGGAGATTACTGGGAGAGATTGGCTTCTGTGAGGAGTATCCTTCTGCACCAGCACTGTCCTTTGGGGACCAGGGACAGGGGCCCTGAACAGCTGTTGGGACTGCTCCGTGACCCACTGCACAGACTCCCATGAGTAGCAATGCCTGGCACCGCCCTGCCGGCATGCCGTGTTTCCCAATGGTTGTATTTCCAGTCTCCTAGCAGTGTATCATCCTGTGAAGGGGTGTGGAGTGAGCTCCATTTGTGCAGCATGAGGTCACTTCTTGGAAATAAGATGAATCTGTGTGCTGAGAATGAGGGCCTCCGGAGTTGGGTAGGTTTGGGGAGAGTGAGTAAGGAAGCAGAACCAACATCCACTCAGGATTCAAACGCCCATGGCTGCAGGATTTTTGGCTTTTTAATAGGTTTGAGGAGAGAATGTGTACTCTTGCACTGATACTATAGTAGGATTTGTTAGAATGGGTAGTTATTACAGAAGAAGAGGGAAGCAATTGAGAAGAGTTCATTGATTGGCCATGAGGTGAGGCTGGAGAGGGAAGAAAGTGAGGTGTGGGAGCAAATCTGTAAATGTGCTGGATGCAGGGAGAGAGCAGGTTGAACAGGCGTGGTAAGCCGGGAACTCTGCAGCTGTAGCTCGTGGTGACAGTGGGAAGTCGGAGGTTAATGGAGCAGCTCCAGGCATTCTCCTTTCAGAGTAGTTGGAATTATGCTGAAGTTCAAGTTGGTGGTGTAGTAGAGGAAGTTGGATGTTACTTTTAGGTGTTGACAGAATATCGACAGGTCGGGTATGTTTAATATTCTCTCAACTTCACCTGCCTTTGCAGACATTTTGGAGGGGTGATTTTTGGTGAAGACCTTTATCAGTATATATTGTGGTTCAAACACTAAATTTTAAAATTGGGCATGTTATTTTAGTGTAGAAAAGAACAGTAAAACACCCTTGGAATATTAGAATGAATCAGGTATATTAGGCTCACATTAGAGAACCTCATCAGAGGAGCCTGGGGGAGTGTATAGCTCCCCAGGAGATGCTGGGGATAGTTTCCTGTCGTATAAAAACGGCTTTGTTCGCCCTGAAGTACAGGCCGCCGAACTGCTCAGTTCTGTCTGCATCTGTACGTCTATCCTGCTCAGCACAAGAGATTCTCTTGCTCTCCAAAGCTCTTTATTCTATGTAGACTCTGAATTGCATGCTTTTTTGCCTGGTTTGTTGGACTGTTTCTTTTAATTATTTCAACTCTCTCCTGGGCCTTAAACTTTCCTACTCCATTGACTTCTCTCCGCTTTAAATCCTAGGCCAGTGGTTTGCCTCCCCCATCTTAAGAACAAACTCCTTTAAATTAGAGAATAACATTATCAATCCCATGGTTATTATGAGGATTCAATGAGCTGATATTATTTATAATATTCTTAGAATGCCTAGCACATGATATAAATGTTTGCTATTTAGATAAAATAAACCTATTCCAGATGTTTTCAAATGTTATCAGATATTTTCCACTGTCTTACCTATAGTCACACATTAAAAAGATATGTATATAAAATTAAAGTTTGATAATACTTAACATATTTTTAATATGTAATTTTTTAATACTTATATATTTTTGTCTCCTAGAGCTGCTTACCATCCAGAGTTTCCAACAGTCCTGACAGCTTTAGAAATAGATAATGCAGTGGTTGCAAACAGCCTGATTGACATGAGAAGCATAGAGACAGTGCTTCTGATCAAAGTAAGATAAGATGCTTGCTGAATTTTATATACTCTTAAATTTTCAAAACTGAAGTTGGCTATATAAATCCTTTTCCCCTTCTATATTATGGAGTTGTTAATATGTCTTACTGCTGTACTTTTACCTTATAGGAAACTACAGCATAATACAGAGCTGGTTGGTGTATGTGTTTTCTGCCTGAGGGAACTTTATATTTTTGGCTATTCCTCAGTAAATATTTCACAAATACCTATTATTTTGGTGAATGATGCTATAATTTTTTTGTTATTCATTCTTTCTTGATTGGCTGCCAAATCCATTTTTTATTTACCCTTATAGATAAGTGTATTATTATTATTCTATTTTTAAGCAAATACTCTACTTGATATTTTATGAGTTCTTTATCTTAAAACTTTAAAAGTACTGTAAAATAATCAGTATTTACTCTTTATGTATATTTATGTACTTGTTGGATTAGATCATCACTGGCATAAATTTGCTGAGAAGGAACTAGGAAATTCAAAACAGAGATCTAATCAAAACAGTTTGTTTTTCTCAATAACAAACTGAGAAGTAATTGTATCAGTAATTTAAATATATATACAGTGTATGTGTTACAGGGTCATATTGTAATTATTTGTGGGCTTTGCTCACTCATATTTTAGAAGGATCCTTGAAGGGAAATAATGAAGTCCTCTTGTCTGTCCCCAGAGGTTGGCTAGGCCTCCATTAAGCCTGATGCCCATTTTACTTCTAGGGCTTATTTTTCCCCCATGTAATTCAGTATACTCATCTTTTATTGCAATTTGCTGTTCATTCACATCTTTCTTTTCAGGCTGTTAAAGTCATTTAGAAAAGTAAGATTTGTATGAACTCTAAGTAAACATTTTCGTGTGAAAATGTACTTAAAATTTTAATTTTAATAGATAGCAGCATTAGAACTTAAAATCAGTTTGTCATAAAACCTTGCTTACTATGTTGTTCTAAAAGACTGTCAGTAGTTTTAATTCTTTGAATCATGAGAGTTGTTTTTGAAATTCTTTAATTTTTTGGAATTATTTTACTTATGTTTAAATGTTTAAATAAAAATACTTGAATCTTAAAATAATGATAGGTAACATTTTGAGATTGTGTATCAGAAATGCTATGGCATAACTTCAAAAATTTATTTCTCCCCACTCTATTTTTTTAGAATAATTCTGTAGCTCGTGCGGTAATGCAGTCCCAAAAGCCACCCAAGAATTGTAGAGAAGCTTTTACTGCTGATGGTGATCAAGTCTTTGCAGGACGTTACTATTCATCTGAAAATACAAGACCTAAATTTCTAAGCAAAGATGTGGATTCTGAGATAAGGTTAGTGTCAATGTAGAGTTACTGTGGTATTGCTACTGCTTCCTATGGGGTTTGGTTCCCTTCATGTTACTCTATTAGTAAGTTATTTCAAGGAAAGATTGTGAGTAATCTCTTCGGGCTTAAAAGATCATTTAGCTGGGTGTAGAATTCTAGGTTGATGGTTATTTCCCATCATCACTTTGACAATAGTATTCTGTGCTAAGAACACAAAGTGTGTTCCCTTGACCAGCTGATCTGCACATTCTGAACTCAGAATGTACATCAGCTACATCACTATCCCATCATTTAGTTCTGACTTTGCTCAGTGAGAGTAGAGGTGTGCTGGTTTACATTCTGGCTCAAGTTCCATATTCCGTCTCTGACTGTATCTTGAGTTGCACTGTTCTAAAAAGATCAGTCGGCACAATTAGAGCACACATCTAGGAAAATAGAGCTGCCAGAGGAGACAATGTGAGAAGTTGAACAAAAAACTAGTAAGTGTATTTAATGAGATTCACAAGCATTGCAGAAAGGAATTTTGGTACCAAAAAACATGATTTTCTAACCAAACAAATTCAGTTGACAAATTAATGGGTTGAAACTAAATTAGTGACCTGCAAGACCTTCAGTAGAAGAACTTAGAACTTAAGTAAAATAAATATCTACGAAAATTGAGTAAAAGTGAAAGTATTCTAAATGACTTACGTATGTAAGAGAAATGAGAGTTTTATTGAAATATCTCTCTTGTTTTCAAATAAGATTAGTCATTTTTATGTGACTTTGAGAGCAGCATAAAGAACAGTAGCCATAATGGTTATCAGAAAGTTTGGTAAAACTTATTTAGCAACAGAAAAAAGTTGAATGACCAGCAACTTGGTGTCATGGCACGAAGCACACATTTTACATTGACACTGAGTTTTAGAGGATAAATGTGTGAATGTGCTATGTAAAAGTGACCTGTAAAGTGATAAGGTTTTGTCCATTGTGCCATGACGTTTAAATCCAGCTTTCCTAATTCTTAACGGGGTAAGACTAAATTATATGGTATTCAAGCAGACATGAGTACAAATGTATAAAAATATCATGGTGGTATTACTCTATGTTGCTTACACTTCCCTTTCAACAAAAATTGCCTCGTGTATTTGTGTCCCGAGTCTTAAAAAAAGGAAGTACGGCACTATTGGAAGAGATTGTAAATATAGCCCAGTAGCAAGTTGGCATCTCTGATTCCAACGTTTTAGTAATAAGGGTTTCAAGTTGATACTAGCTTCATTTTTTAGGTAACAGTATTTGTATTAATGTGTAGGGGGACACATCTTTTGTTTTAAAAGCCAGATGAACACTGGTTTTTAAAAAATTGTTTCCCACATTGATAAACTTTATTAATTATAAATATAGTGTTCTGGGTATTATGTTAATTCGAGTCAGTCAGACAGAGAAAGACAAATACTGTATGATTTCATTTATATGTGGAACCTAAAAAACAAAACAAATGAATAAATACAATAAAACAGAAACCGACTCATAGATACGGAGAACAATCTGGTGGATGAACAGTCTCTCTCCAGAGGGGAGAGTGATGATGGGATGGCTGAAAGAGATGAGAGGGATTAAAAGGTACAGACTTCCAGTTGGAAAATAAGTAAATCATAGAGATGTAATGTACAGTGTAGGGAATATAATTAATATTAATTGTTATTAATATTTTAATGACTTTGGTGACTGGTGGCTGCTAGATTTATTGTGGTGGTTGCCTCATAATGTATATAAATTTTGAATCACTATGTTGTACATCTGAAACTAATGTAATATTGTATGTAAACGACACCTCAATTAAAAAAAGAGACAGAAAAAGGCTAATAGCTAAAAAAGCCAAGTCTGAAAGAAGGTAGGAAGGAGATGAAGGCACTGAAGGGAATAAAATTCCTGGATTTTCTGGAAAAACTAAAAATAAATTTTAAAAAATGAAAGAAAAGAAAGAGAATATACCAATTTTTAATGATACTTAGATGACTTTTGTGTCATCTGTTTTGACCTGAACCAGTGTGATAGTTGCCTGATATTTGGAAGTTTAGAAAAATTCACTAGTGTTTTTTAAATATAAAAAAGTATAAATTGGGAAACAAAAGCTCATAATCCTGTTTCTCCATAGTCCTTGTTGACATTTAAAAAAATAATTAAAAGGAATATATGCATATGGTGAGAAAGTTCAAACAGTGTAGAAAAGTATACAGAATGAACTGTTCTCATTGCTTTTTTGTTGTCGTTAAAAGATTTATTTGAGAGAGAGTTAGTGAGAGAGGGCACAGGCGGGGAGGAGAGGGAGAAGCAGGCTTTCCGCTGAGCAGGGAGCCCTAGGTGGGGCTCCATCCCAGGACCCTGGGATCATGACCTGAGCCACCCAGGCACACCCTCATCCCTCTTTCAAAAGTAAATAGTTGAGCAGTTTCTTATACGTGTTCCTAGTTTCTATCCTTGTACCGTACAGTGACTTTTTAAATTGAGATATAATTCACATACTATAAAATTCACTCTATTTTAAAGCATACAATTTAGAGATTTTGATTATATTCACAGGGTTGTGCAACCATCACGGTTAGCTAATTCCTCAACATTTTTATCACACCAGAAGAAAAACCCATACCCATTAGCCGTTACTTCCGCAATTCCCAACTCCTGGCAACCACTAATCCTTTTATGGATTTGTCTTTATGGATTAGTCTATTCTGGATGTTTCATATAAATGGAAACAAATGATATGCAACCTTTTGTGCCTGGCTTCTTCCACTTACATGTAAAGTTCATCCGTACTGTGCTATGTATAAGTATGCATATGCTTTCTCTATCTTGCTTTTTTTCTGTCAGTGTTATATCTTGGCAGTCGTACCATGTCAGCACATTTAGAACTACCTCTCAGTATGGCTTATCAGTACGCTGCTTAACCAGTGTCCTGTTGACGGACCTAGCAGTTGTTTACCATTTCCTCTTATAACAGTGCTGCAGAGCAAACACACATATGTGGATCTCGGCAGAGTTTTGAAAGTGTGTACATAGCTTAAATTCTTAATAGTAGAAATGCTAAATAAAAGGATATATGAATTTTTAAGTTATTTAATAGCTGTTGCCAAATGACTATAATTGATATATTAATATATAATTTATGGTTCAATTTTAAATATTTAATATTAAGCAATTACTAATATTTTTAATATGTGTAATATTAAATGATATTTAATATCATTTATTAAAATAGATAATTTTATTTTAAAAAATTTTAATATTTTATTTATTTATTAAATAGATAATTTATTAAATTTATTTATAATATTTATTTATTAAATATTATATTTAATATTTAATATTTATTAAATTATCATTTATTTATTAAAATAGATAATTTAAAATAGATAATTTAACATTTTTATTTTATTTTTGAATAAGTTGGCCATTTAACAGTGATTTCTAAATGACTCCAGAAAGATCCCTCGATTTCCCCTCATACTGCAAATATATGAAGGGTGCTTCTCAACACCCTCTTCAACTCAGCACTGACAGATCTCTATTGATGAAAAACGGCCCTGGAATTTAAGTGAAAAGATTATAATATATTTTCACAAAATTCACAAAAAATTTCATAACGAACAGAGTGACTTCTTAATAGGCAAAGGGTTTTAAGTTCTCACTACAGGTACTGACTTGGTTTGATTATCCCAGTGTGGTTTCCCATGATGAAAGTACACATAAAGTGCAAGAAAAATGTCTAAGGTAGCTCTTGGAATAATTCCAGTGCAGTTACTGCTTACATACAAGATCAGAAAAAAAAAGTTTACCTGTGGATTTTTGAATTGCCAAAATACTGTAACATATTTAATGTAATTTTCCAAAGTGTGTTTTTCAAATTTATTCTTTCATTTGTTCTTTAAAACAGATAATGAATGAGTACTTAATGTGCCAGGCCCTGATCTGGGCACAAGACACAGCACAAAATAAAGTGCAAAATATTCCTCATCCCAGAGCTTGTATTAAGAAGGTGGACATAGACTATAGATGAATACTAACTAGGTCAAGTGCTGTGGAGACAAACATAGCACACTAAGGGCTGGAGACTGGGGAGAGTACTACTTGAACAGGCGGTCAGGAGACTGTGTTCATCCCACGCAAACAATGCACACATGCTTAGCTCAGTTGTACCTGTTTCATTAGGTAGCAAAGGTTCTTGCTCCGTGTAAAAATTAATTAAAAACTAAGGAGGAACACCATATGAAAGTGTGTAACAGGGGCGCCTGGGTGCCTCAGTCAGTTAAGCATCTGCCTTTGGCTCAGATCTCAGGGTCCTGGGATCGAGCCCCACATTGGGCTCCCTGCTCAGCAGGGAGCAGAGGGAGAAGCAGGCTTGTGCTCTCTGCCGCTATCTCTGTCTCTCTCTCAAATAAATAAATAAAATTAAAAAAAAAAGAAAGTGTATAACAGAATTCGTCCTACCCAGCGAAAAGGAAGTTGTACAATTTAGTAGTTTTGTTTATATAGATTATGTTGATTGCTTATGTTTATTCTAAGTATTCAGGGAATAGTATAACAGAATATTGTCTGTGCTTAGTTCACTGGTTTTTATTTTTGGTTTGGGCTCTGGGTTTCAAAGTTTGTTTACTTGGTAAATATTTTATTGTTTTTAGTGCAATTGCATTCATTTGTTAATAAAGGTATAGATTTATAGTCATTCAAATATTTCTTACTAAATCTTGAGGAGCCATCTTAAGTTCTTATATTTGTCCCTATTTTTACCAGAAATACCACAACTATTTTCCTCCTTTCCTCATGTTTATCATTCATTCAGCTGACATTTTTGAGTCTTTTTCTAATTTTGAGGATTCTGGCAAGGTAGCACAGTTACAGTATTTCATCAAATTTAAGCTGCTCTGTTATTAAAAAAGAAAAAATGCTGCTAATTGAACCATGAACTGGAACATGATTTCAATTAAAATGTGGAAAAATATGCATCTTACTGAAATATGGCACAGAGAAAAGTTTTTAACTGCAAAGGTGGTTCTCTCCCACCAGGCACATGACTTTGGGAGACAGGTGCTTGGATCAGTGAGGCAGGAAGAGGTGACTTCTGAAGACAGTGACTCCTGTCACAGAGACCCTTTATGGCTTTGGCATCTGCTGGCTTTTTCTTCCATCCCTTTTCTGTCCCCCACTCCATGCCTTCTGCTCCTGCGGTTACCCAGCGACAGCACATGTTGTGCTTGTCGGGTTTCTCTGTTTAACTTCTCTGTGCTTCGGTGTCTGTCTTTCCATGTCCTGTAGTTGATCCAGCTGAGGGAACCTTTAGAGAATACAGTTCGGTTGTCACTTGCCCCACGCTCACTTGTTATGTTCCCGTAGTTCTGTAGGATATAAAGTATCCTGTTCACATTTTAACGTTACGGCTTATTTCCTGGGTTTTTTTCCTGTTTGTTTGATTCTTTCATGTCTTTTTTTTTTTTTTTAAGGTATTATTTAATGCTGGTGAGGCTTTGTAGAAACTATACTATTTTTTTTTAAAGATTTTATTTATTTGACAGAGAGAGAGACAGCAAGAGAGGGAACACAAGCAGGGGGAGTGGGGGAGGGAGAAGCAGGCTTCCAGCCGAGCAGGGAGCCCGATGCAGGGCTCGATCCCAGGACCCTGGGACCATGACCCGAGCTGAAGGCAGACGCTCAACGACTGAGCCACCCTGTCTTAATTCTGTTTCCACCCCTGCCTATCACTGTGCATGATGCCTGCCACACAGAAATCATAAATATTGGGGCGCCTGGGTGGCTCAGTCATTGGGCATCTGCCTTTGGCTCGGGTCATGTTCTCAGGGTCCTGGGACCGAGCCCTGCATCTGGCTCCCTGCTCGGCGGGAAGCCTGCTTCTCCCTCCCCCACTCCCCCTGCTTGTGTTCCCTCTCTCGCTGTGTCTCTGTCAAATAAATAAATAAAATCTTTAAAAAAAAAGAAATCGTAAATATTTCTTAATGAAATGCATAAAATATGACTCCAGTTTTGATGTATTCTGAAATCTCCATATTTTCATGTTATTGATAACTTGGTAGGAATATAGAACTGGTCTAACTAAATAGAGTTTTGCAAATAAACTATCAATTAAATAAGCTCTTCTTTGTAAAGACCTAAAATATTGTAACTTTCAGAAATAGATTTAAGGTGTTTTTTTATCCTCTCCTCTCTGTCCAGTGACTTGGAGAATGAAGTTGAAAATAAGAAGGCCCAGATATTAAATCTTCAGCAACATTTGTCTGCCCTTGAAAAGGATATTAAGCGTAATGAAGAGTTTCTTAGAAGGCGCCAAATACATTATAGAGAGTTAAAGGTAAAAAAAAAAAAAAAAGAAAAAGTCCCTTTGTTTTTCTCAACTTACCTACTTCCCAGTTATTTTTAAGATCCTACCATTCATGTAGTTTTAGAGGAGCAGTTCTCAAGTATTTTGGCCTCCAGACCCTCTGTAGTCTTAGAAGAGCTTTCATTTAGGAGCGCCTGGGTGGCTCAGTCGTTAAGCATCTGCCTTCGGCTCAGGTCATCATCCCGGGGTCCTGGGATCCAGCCCCGCATCGGGCTCCCTGCTCAGCCGGGAGCCTGCTTCTCCCTCTCCCGCTCCCGCTCCCCCTCCCGCTGCTTGTGTTCCCTCTCTAGCTGTCTCTCTCTCTGTGTCAAAAAGATAAATAAAATCTTAAAAAAAAAAAAAGCTTTCATTTATGTGGCTTTTACCTAATTACTAAGAATTAAGGGGCGCCTGAGTGGCTCAGTTGGTTAAGTGGCTGCCTTTGGCTCATCAGTCATGATCTCAGGGTCCTGGGATCAAGCCCTGCATTGAAGTTTCCCAACTCAGTGGGGAGTCTGCCTCTCCCTCTGCCCTTCACCCCACTCATGCTCACGTGCGCTCTCACTCTTTCTCTCTCTCAAATAAATAAATCTTTTAAAAGATTGAAACAAACTTTAAGAATAATTATTGGTTCACTTAACAAAAACTCATATGTTAACAAAAATAACATTTTTATGGAAAATAGCTATATTTTTCCAAAACCAAAAATATTTTGTGAGAAAATTGATATTTTTATATTTTTATAAATAGTAAAAAGGTTGCATAATGTCTTAGTGTTTTTATGAAAATAGTTTTGACCTCATGACCCCTTGAAAGAGTCTCAGAAGCACCTGGGGGTGCAGGTGCTGCTTGGGTCGTACTTTGTGAAGCACTGCATTGGAGTAATCTTGCCATAACCTCAATCTGAGTGTTTCAGAAAGGATTTTCTCGATGGATTCAACATTGTCATCATTTTAAATGCTAAGATGGAGTTCTTCCATCTTTTTTTCCCTGGGAGTGGATTAGAAATAAGGATGATCACGGCAGACTTTATATACAACTTCCTTTTGTTCATTTAATACTAATGTGGTCTCTTTCTTTAGCTACAGAACCCTCTGTAACAAAAGCAGAGTAAAGACTTTGTGGATTAATATATCCTTTCTGGGGTTTTGTTAGGTTTTTAATTTTATTTATTTATTTATTTTTAAAAGATTTTCTTTTTTTAACTAATCTCTACACCCAGTGTGGGGCTCAAACTCACAACCCTGAGATCAAGAGTCACATGCTCTACTGACTGAGCCAGCCAGGCACCCCCTTAATTTATTTTATGTTACTAAAATTGAAATACTTTTCTTTCAGGTAAAAATAACAGAAAGTACTTCTGAAATTCGGGAACTTGAGAATATAGAAGAACACCAGTCTGTAGATATTGCAACGTTGGTAAGATTCTTTTCCTCAGTTTAAATGTAATGTTAAGGGACAAAGCAGTCATTTAGGTTAATAGCATCTACTCAGCCTTTTTTTTTAAATTTTTTTATTGTTATGTTAATCACCATATATTACATAATTTGTTTTGGTGTACTGTTCCATGATTCATTGTTTGTTCATAACACCCAGTGCTCCATGCAGAACGTGCCCTCCTCAATACCCATCACCAGGCTAACCCATCCCCCCACCCTCCTCCCCTCCAGAACCCTCAGTTTGTTTTTCAGAGTCCATCATCTCTCCTGGTTCGTCTCCCCCTCTGACTTACTCCCCTTCATTCTTCCTCTCCTGCTATCTTCTTCTTTTTCTTTTTTCTTAACATATGTTGCGTTATTTGTTTCAGAAGTACAGATCTGTGATTCAACAGTCTTGCACAATTCACAGCGCTCACCGTAGCACATATCTTCCCCAATGTCCATCACCCAGCCACCCCATCCCTCCCACCCCCAACCACTCCAGCAACCCTCAGTTTGTTCCTGAGATTAAGAATTCCTCATATCAGTGAGGTCATATGATACATGTCTTTCTCTGATTGACTTATTTCACTCAGCATAACACCCTCCAGTTCCATCCACGTTGTTGCAAATGGCAAGATCTCATTCCTTTTGATGGCTGCATAATATTCCATTGTGTATATATACCACATCTTCTTTATCCATTCCTCTGTCGATGGACATCTTGGCTCTTTCCACAGTTTGGCTATTGTGGACATTGCTGCTATAAACATTGGGGTGCACGTACCCCTTCGGGTCCCTACATTTGTATCTTTGGGGTAAATACCCAGTAGTGCAATTGCTAGATCGAATGGTAGCTCTACTTTCAACTGTTTGAGGAACCTCCATACTGTTTTCCAGAGGGGTTGCACCAGCTTGCATTCCCACCAACAGTGTAGGAGGGTTCCCCTTTCTCCACATCCCCGCCAACATCTGTCGTTTCCTGACTTGTTAATTTTAGCCATTCTGACGGGTGTGAGGTGGTATCTCATTGAGGTTTTGATTTGGATTTCCCTGATGCCGAGCAATATTGAGCACTTTTTCATGTGCCTGTTGGCCATTTGGATGTCTTCTTTGGAGAAATGTCTGTTCATGTCTTCTGCCCATTTCTTGATTGGATTATTTGTTCTTTGGGTGTTGAGTTGGATAAGTTCTTTATAGATTTTGGATACTAGCCCTTTATCTGATATGTCATTTGCAAATATTTTCTCCCATTCTGTCGGTTGTCTTTTGGTTTTGTGGACTGTTTCTTTTGCTGTGCAAAAGCTTTTTATCTTTTTTTTAAATTTTTTTTATTGTTATGTAAATCACCATATATTACATCATTAGTTTTTGATGCAGTGTTCCATGATTCATTGTTTGTTCATAACACCCAGTGCTCCATGCAGAACGTGCCCTCCTCAATACCCATCACCAGGCTAACCCATCCCCCTACCCCCCTCCCCTCTAGAACCCTCAGTTTGTTTTTCAGAGTCCATCATCTCTCATGGTTCGTCTCCCCCTCTGACATACTCCCCTTTTCTTCGTCTCCTGTTATCTTCTTCTTTTTCTTTTTTCTTAAAATATGTTGCATTATTTGTTTCAGAAGTACAGATCTGTGATTCAACAGTAAAAGCTTTTTATCTTGATGAAATCCCAATAGTTCATTTTTGCCCTGGCTTCCTGTGCCTTTGGTGATGTTTCTAGGAAGAAGTTGCTGCGGCTGAGGTCGAAGAGGTTGCTACCTGTGTTCTCCTTTAGGATTTGGATGGACTCCTGTCTCACGTTTAGGTCTTTCAACCATTTGGAGTCTATTTTTGTGTGTGGTGTAAGGAAATGGTCCAGTTTCATTCTTCTGCATGTGGCTGTCCAATTTTTCCAACACCATTTGTTGAAGAGACTGTCTTTTTTCCACTGGACATTCTTTCCTGCTTTGTCAAAGATAAGTTGACCATAGAGTTGAGGGTCCATTTCTGGGCTCTCGATTCTGTTCCATTGATCTATGTGTCTGTTTTTGTGCCAGTACCATACTGTCTTGATGATGACAGCTTTGTAATAGAGCTGGAAGTCCAGAATTGTGATGCCGCCAGCTTTGCTTTTCTTTTTCAGTATTCCTCTGGCTATTCGGGGTCTCTTCTGGTTCCATACAAATTTTAGGATTATTTGTTCCATTTCTTTGAAAAAAGTGGATGGTATTTTGATGGGGATTGCATTGAATGTGTAGATTGCTCTAGGCAGCATTGACATCTTCACAATGTTGGTTCTTCCAATCCATGAGCATGGAACGTTTTTCCATTTCTTTGTGTCTCAGCCTTTTTTAAATCCTTTTAATTGGAGCTACTTTTTGTGGTTGCTGTCTTCATTTGCAAATAAGGTAGAAACTACCTACCTGGCTTATGGCATTCAGGTTCCTTAATGTTTTGTATATGTAATGTGCATGCATAATAATTGATTTTGTCTTCTACTCCATGTAATAAAAAAAGCTTAAACAGTGTGCTTCTAACAAGTGGCCTTTCAAACCAAACTGCCTAGCATAGTATATTTCACAGTTAATCAGTATAAATATTAATGGATATCTTTTAGGCAGTTGTAGCTGGTCTCTGCATTGTTGGGGTTTTTTTTCCCCAAGAAACTGGTTTGCATTTTAATTTATCACACATTTGTTATTTTTTTTTCAAGGAACTGTTTTTTTTTTTTTTTTTTCAAGGAACTGTTTATTACATTCAGCTTAACTTCTCTGAGTTACAGTAAGCACTGCATTAGATAGATTGGGGTCTGGTTAAAATGAGTAAGTAGTAAGTATCCACTCTGCACCAGGCACCATATTAAGTGCTGGGGATGTCACAGTGAGCAAGATAGATGAAGTCTATTGGAGCTTTACGTGAATGAGAATTTGTCTTCATTTTTTATTAGTAGTCTTGTTCTTCACTGTTTATTTTTCTGCCTTAATTCCATAGATTTCTTAAAGGTATGGATTATGTCTTGGTCATTTTTGTTTACTCAGCATCTAACATATTGGCTGGCACTAGTTAAGTACACTGCATTTTGAAAGAAAAGAGTAACTAGGTAAAATAAAAGTTCTTCCATTTGATTATGACCTCAAGCACAGTACAGTCTAACGTGTCTCCCAAATGTCAGTCTTTTTGTTGAATCATTTTCTTCTACTTCCTGATTTACCACTAAGAGTATGAAAATATGCTAGTGTTCTTTGTATTTGTCTTTCATCAGATTGCCTGGAATCTGTAGTGTTCCTCTCTCATAATTTCACACTGTTTTTCTATTTCATAACTTAAGTATTTTAATTAACTCCATATGCTCTGTAAATGTAACCAGGAAGACGAAGCCCAAGAAAATAAAATCAAAATGAAAATGGTTGAGAAAAATATGGAACAACAAAAAGAAAATATGGAACATCTTAAAAGTCTGAAAATAGAAGCAGAAAACAAGTATGATTCAATTAAACAGAAAATTAATCAGCTCTCAGACCTAGCAGAACCACTTAAGGTATATGTTATTGTTATTCTGTTATATGTGTATTTTATGTTTCAGTTGTGTATCCATGCTGTACTTGCTAGATATTTCTCTAATAGAATCTATGGTCAAATGTAAATATAACCACAAAAAATGGGATATAAACCAAATTTTCATCAGTAGGTCAATTAGAATTAAACACTTCTGTTCATGTCTTTAGGACCATAAATTGCCAAATTGTTTCCCCCAGAAGATTACAGCTTTTGTTCCCTCTTTATTTTGTGATTTTCTTCTTCTTTTTTTTAGAACTAGAAGCAGGGATATTTTCTTGTCCGTCTGTCCTGTTTCTGTGCTCACCTATTCTGTTGTCCCTCCCTGCTTTCCTTCAGTAATTCAGGGATTAGTTATATAGAAATAGAGTTATATATTAGATATAAAAGCCAACTTGACATAAAGTACCACTGAATTCTTATTTATTGATATATCTCTGTTAATGTTCCAGCCTGAATTAAACTGGCTTTTTTTTTTTAACACATGCTTTTTGAAAACAAATTTAGAAAATAAAATTATTTAACAATTAAATGGTGTACATTTCCCTGTGTTGCTTATTAGCTTAGTTATCAATAACTTATCATCATTTTTATGCATAGTTCAATTATTAGAGCTTTAAATTTTATTTATAAGACTTGGAGAAGAATGAATAGTATATTTTAAGACTCTAAGAGGGGTATGTTGATGATATGATTTCAACATACCCTCCCTTTTTATTTTTTTCAGGAAAACTACCCCCTTTGAATCAAAATGGATTTAAGTATTTTAATAGCTTAAAAGAATTGTGCCTATAACTTTTACTGTACTTGTTTCCATAGAAAATTTTAGAAAACCTAACTTACAGAGTTGGGAGAATATGAAAGGAGGGTGCCAGACGTCCTGCCTGGAAAAACAGGTTGCTGTGGTCTCTGTGGAGCCACTGTCCGGGGCTGGGCTCCCGCCTGACGTTATAACCCAGGGCAGCTGAACTCTTTTCTCCTTGCGATAAGAATAAAAAATGGGAAAACCGACAGATAAGTTATATGATCAAGAAAAATATAAAGTTTATTTTTTTTTAAAGATTTTATTTATTTATTTGACAGAGAGAGAGAGATAGACCACACGAGCGGGGGAGAGGAGCAGCAGGCTTCCCACTGAGCACGGAGCCCAACGTGGGGCTCAAGCCCAGGACCCTGGGATCGTGACCTGAGCCAAAGGCAGACGCTTAACTGACCAAGCCACCCAAGTGCCCCAAAGAATATAAAGTTTAAATATTTAAAATTGTGAGGAAGGAAAATGTATTGAAGATAATATTGAGAAAAATAATTAAGAAAGCATTTGCTACAGGAAATAAGAAAAAGGTAAAAAGTCTAAAATAAAAAAGACAAATAGTTTTTTAAAAAAAAATAAGACAGAGTAAGATAAATTTTAAAAATCGTCAGGAATAGGCAAGGTAGAATTCAGGACTCAGGAATTAAGTCAAGTCACAACAAAGGTAGGATTAAAAAAATATTTAAAATGGGTAAGGGATAGAACAGGGTGGCTTAAAATCAAAATGATGAAATACATTAAAACAATATAGAAAAGGAAAGATCAGCACCTAAATTATTCATCCCAGACAATTTAAAATTCAAAACAAGAAATGATGAGTAAGCTCTGTTCTGTTCTTTTAGGGACCTCTAGGCTAAAACACCTCCTGGAATTGGGAGTTTGAATAAGTGTAAGAGCAGAAAATATGGGCAGAAGGCAGTAAGGATTCTTGATCTTAGCTCTTTGCCTTGGCTGCAAATAACTGAAAGCCAGGAGGTGAGTCCTTCAGTGAACTTGCTTGCAGTCAGCCCAGAGGCTTTTCCTCCCCAATGTCATGTCACATTATACAGCAGGACCAACAGGCTAACAGAATAATTTAATTCCTGAGACACTGCCATCATGATATACTAGCAGCTTTAAGATGAAATCTCTTTGCTTTTAGGACAGTTGTTCATGTTGTGTCAGGGGTGATGAGGGGTAAAGTACTCTGTTTAGATATATAGTCATTGAAATTTTGGTATGGGGAATATTTTTCTCACTTTGAACAGTTTGTTTTGATTTAAATTGCAAATTTAATGCTTTAGTTTTAGTCGCAAGTTAAATTTGTTGTTTGAGGAACGTGACCCACATTGAGCCTATAAAGAGAGATGGTCTACATTATTAGAATAGGAAGGACTCTCAGTTTTTATTTTTTTTTATTTATTTATTTTTTATTTTTTTTATTGTTATTGGACTCTCAGTTTTTAATATAGAGAGTTTGTTTGGATTAAGGATGACTGTGCTTTTAAAAATTCCAAGGTAATGTTTTATAGTTTTTTGTTTTTTTTTTTAAAGATTTATTTATTTATTTTGAGAGAGTGAGAATGAGAGAGAAAGAGTACGTGAGAGGGGGGAGGGTCAGAGGGAGAAGCAGGCTCCTCGCTGAGCAGGGAGCCCGATGCGGGACTCGATCCCGGGACTCCAGGATCATGACCTGAGCCGAAGGCAGTCGCTCAACCGACTGAGCCACCCAGGCGCCCTGTTTTATAGTTTTTTAAAACCTCATAATTGATACAGGTTTATATGAAACAAGTGGCAATAACAATCCTGTAGCAATTTATCTAATGTCGCTGAGTAATGCTGGTTACCTTAGACATCCAAGAGAATAACATTTTTTAATGATTATGTTCCTTCTATATCCCAGCTTACTTTTTAAAGGCTGTAACTTCTTAAAGGTTAGAAATGCTACAGGTTTAGGGCTACATCAGACTTTAATTTTAGACCTAATCCCTCCTAGTCCTCACCTAACCCAGGATGGGTGTCGTTAAGTGGCTGTTCATATCTGTAGTCCTTCCTTTCATCAGTAAAATGAAATGAAATAAAATACTCTCTTGCTTCACTTTTGGTTTTAAATTTGATGGTACCCAGGACATACATTTATGAAGTACACAAGAACAGATCAAACAATCATGGTAAATGTGGAGGAAGAGATAGTAACATCAGATCAGTTTCTTTTCATCCTATTTTACAAATTAAGTCTATACCTTTCCACAGTTGCCCGGAGGGATGATTAACCAGCACAATCCGTGGCCTGAAACATTTTACCCTTTGGCTCCCTGAAGCAAATGCGGACCTATTTAGTGTGAAAGTTCCTACCACAAATGATTCGAAAACTTAGTGTTTAACCATCCTGTTTCATAAGTTACTCAATTTTCTAATTGTAATGTCTCCCACTACATCAGTTGCACCCATTTTAAAAATTCTGTTTGAAATAAAGGAACAGCTTTTCTCCATCCTCGATGTAACAGTGTTTTTAGTTTTAATAGAACTCTTATAATCAGACATCTACCATGGGGGATAGTTGTTTTTAGCAGTATGAACAAGATGCAATAAATTGTAGTCTTATAGCCTATATCCTGTATTGTATGAGGTAAATATTTTCAGTTTTTAGGTGCTTCACAAGTTCTTTTCCTTTTGGGATACTTCCAAATATTCTGTCTTTCTTGATGCTGTTTTTACTGTTTTGGTTGGTGTTGAGTTCTTTCTCTGTTTCTGACTGTAACTCTTGAGGCTGGCCATGATCATCACAGTGTATATGACTAGTGCTAGGCCCAAAAAACAAACCAACAAACTGAGTAAAATTTAATTCGGAGGTCCTTAAATCAGGAGATTTTATTTTTTTTAAGATTTTTTTAATATTTATTTATTTGACAGAGAAAGAGAGGGAGAAAGAGTGAGCACGAACGGGGAGCAGGAGAGGAAGAGCCTGATGTGGGGCTTGAGCCCAGGACCTCGGATCATGACCTGAGCTGAAGGCAGATGCTTAACGACTGAGCCACCCAGGCGCCCCAAATCAGAGACTTTTAAAAACAGTTTTATTGAGATACAAGTGATGTATAGTGAATTCACATGGAAGTGTACAGTTTGTTAAGTATTGACATGTATAACCTGTGAAACCACACAATTAGAGAACGGAACGAGTCCTTCACACTCAGAAGTTTCCCCATGTCCCTTTGTAATCTCTCCTCACCCCCTCTCCTTGTCTCTAATTACCAATCTGCTTGCTGTTACTATAGTCTACACACTTTCTAGAATTATGTATAATGGACTCACACATTATGTACTCTTATGTTTTTTGATTTGACCTTTTTCGGAACATAACACATGGTCTAGCACATATGTCCACACTACATTTTGAAAGTGAATAGAATAAAAGTTATTCTTTTTTTATGATACTCATCCGTATTTTTACTTGAATCAGTAATTCATTCCTTTTTATTGCTGAGTACTGTTCCATTGTATTTGCTATATCACAGTTTGTTTATTCATTTACCTACTGAGGGACATATGGGCTTCCAGTTTGGGGGCTATTACAAATAAAGCTGCCTTGAGCCTTGGTGTACAAGTCTTTGTATATAAGACTAAATGAACAAACTGCCAGGCTAAACCTTCTTTTGGTGGTTCTGAAATCCATCAAAATTTTAGTGAAGATTTTTTTTTTAAGTGTTAATTTGAATTCCAGTTCACATACAGTGCAAGATTAGTTTCAGGTGTACAATAGAGTGATTCAGTACTTCATACCACACCCTTCGCTCATCACAAGTGCACTTCTTCATCCCCATCACCTATTTCACCCATCCCCCCACCATCTCCTTTCTGGTCACCATCAGTTTGTTCTCCAGAGTCCATTTCTTGATTTGCCTCTCTCTCTTTTTTTCCCCTTAGTTTGTTTGTTTGTTTTTCTTAAACTCCACATATGAGTGAAATCATACAGTATTTGGGCGCCTGGGTGGCTCAGTCATTAAGCGTCTGCCTTCGGCTCAGGTCATGATCCCGGGGTCCTGGGATCGAGTCCCACATCAGGCTCCCTGCTTCTCCCTCTCCCACTCCCCCTGCTTGTGTTCCCTCTCTCGCCGTGTCTCTCTCTGTCAAATAAATAAATAAAATCTTAAAAAAAAAAATCATATAGTATTTATCTTTCTCTGACTTACTTTGTTTAACCTAATACTCTCTAGTTCCATCCATGTTGTTGCAAATGTCAGGATTTCTTTCTTTTTTGTGGCTAACATTCCATTGTGTGTGTGTGTGTGTATATATATATATGTATATATATATATACACCACATGCTTTTGAAGATTTTTGGCCTATGTTTATTCATTACTCTTTGATTCTCTTGTGATGTGTTTGATTTTTTTTTTTTATTATGGCTATATTGGCCTCATAAAATAAGTTTGGAGGTGTTTCCCCTTCCCTTTTCTGAAAATTTTTGCATATTTGGAATTACTTCTTTTTTATATATAGAATTTACCAGCAAAGCTATCTTGGCCTGTAATTTTCTTTGTGGCCTGTAGTTTCTTTATGAATTCGATTTCTTTAGTTGATATGGAGCTATTTAAGTTTTCTACTTAGGGATTTTATTGTCTCCTTGAAGTTTATCACATGTATTGAACATGTAGTTGTTCCATAATTTTTCTTACTATTGGCCCTTATAAATCTGAACAACAGAGAGAAAATAGACTAAACCAAGCAAAAGAAAAAAAGAAAAAAAAAAAGTCTGAAAAAATGAGTAACACTTTAAAGACCTGGGAGACTGTATAACCAAAGATCTGACATTTGTATCGTTGGAGTCCCCAAAAGAGAGGAGGGAGAGGACAGGGCCAAAAACATACTCCAAGAAATAATAGCTGCATCCTTTTCAAATTTGGCAAAAAGTCTGAACTTACAGATTAAGAAAGTGAGTGAACCCCAAATGGGATAAACCCAAAATAATCCACAATAAGACACATCATAGTCAAACTTCTGAAAGCTAAAGACGAAGTCTTAAAAGCACCAAGAGAGAAACCTTACCTCTATGGGAAACAAAAACAAAAACAACTATTTGAATGATAACCAGTTTCTCATCAGAAACCATAAAAACCATATGGAAGTAACACATTTTTCAATTGCTGAAAGAAAAGACCAGCCAACCCATAATCTAATTCTAGCATAAATATCTTTCAGCAGTAAAGGAAGAATTGAAACATTTTCAGATGAAAGAAAACTTGGAGAACTTGTTGCCAGCAGACTTGTTCTAACAGAATGGCTAAAAGTTCTCAAAATAGAAAACAATAAAAGGAGGAATTTTGGAACATCAGGAAGGAAGAAAGACAAGTTATATACGTAAATGCAGTAGACTTTTCCTTTTCTTCTTGAGTTTTTAAAATTATGTTTAAAAGCAAATAAAATTTTAATAATGTCTGAGATGGTTCTAAAATATGTAGAGGAAATATTTAAGACAATTATATTAAAAAATAAGCATAAAGGACTAGAATGGGAGGTATGATTTGTATATTTATAATCAAGCTGTTAAAAATTATGACAGTAGACTATGTTGTTGAATATATATAATACAAATATAATACCTGGAGCAACCACTAAAAAAAGCTATTCAAAAAGATAAAAGTACTATATATAGACAAATCATAATGGAATTCTAAGAAAATGTTCAAGTAACCCACATGAAGCAGGAAAAAGAAGATAAAAAGACAAAACGGGCGCCTGGGTGGCTCAGTCACTAAGCATCTGTCTTTGGCTCAGGTTATGGTCTCAGGGTCCTGGGATCGAACCCCGCATTGGGCTCCCTGCTCAGTGGGAAGCCTGCTTCTCCCTCTCCCACTCCCCCTGCTTGGGTTCCCTCTCTCGCTGTGTTTCTCTCTGTCAAATAAGTAAATAAAATCTTTAAAAAAAAAAAAAGACAAAACGGGCGCCTGGATGGCTCAGTCATTAAGCATCTGCCTTCAGCTCAGGTCATGATCCCAGGGTCCTGGGATGGAGCCCCGCGTTGGGCTCCCTGCTCTGCAGGAAGCCTGCTTCTCCCTCTCCCACTCCCCCTGCTTGTGTTCCTGCTCTCGCTATCAAATAAATAAAATCTTAAAAAAAAAAAGACAAAACAATGAAGTGACAGATTTAAGCCCTAATTATATGATTACATTGAATGTAAGTGGTCTAAATAAATAACTGAAAGACAGATATAGTCACAGGTCATCTAGGTGGCTCAGTCAGTTAAGCATCTGACTCTTGGTTTTGGCTCAGGTCATGATCTTAGGGTCATGAGATCAAACATCAGCCTCCCATGCTCAGTGCAGAGTCTGCTTGTGATTCTCTGTCTCTCCGTCTCCCTCTGCCCCTCCCCCCACTTGCAGGCCTCTCTCTCTCTTTCTAGCTCTTGAATTAATTAATTAATAAAATCTTTAAAAAAACAGATATAGGCAGATTAGGTTAAAAACATGACCAGTATATATGCTATCTACAAGAAGATCGATTCAAATGTAACCTATGGACACGTTGAAAATGAATAAATGGAAGTTTATATATCTTGCAAATGATAATTCAATGAAAGCAGGGGTACCTATATTAAAATCTGATAAGGTACACTTCAAAATAAAATTACCAGAGGCAGAGAAGGACATGATATAATGACAAAAGGGTTAATCCACCAATAATACACAGCAGTCCTAGGTGTGTGCACCAAAACAGCACAGCTGCACCAAACATACCACCTGCAAAATATGACAGAACTCCCTCAGTAATTGATAGAACAGAATATCAGTAAGGATTTAGAAAATTGAACAGCACCGTCAGCCTACAGTATCTAATCAATACTTAGAGAATACTACCAACACCAGCAGAATACACCTCATTTTCGAGTGCCTGTGGCATGTATACAAGATAGATCACCTCCTGGACCATTAAAAAAAACCAACAATTTAAAAGTAATTGAAATTATACAGTGTGTTTCCTAATCATAATGCATTCATACTAGAAATCTTTTAAAGATCTTCAATTAAAGATCTTTTAATAGATAATTTCCAAATATGTGAAACTTAACATCCTTCTAAATAACCCAGGGTCCAAAGAGAAAGTATTGAGAGAAATTTTTAAATATTTGAGCCAAATGAAAATGAAGATGATTTATCAGAATTTATGGAGTGAAGCTAAAGCAGTGCTGAGAGGGAAATTTATGGCACTGAACAATAGAAAAACAATATATAAAATACATTTCCTTTTTATATATTGTTCACAGTGACCACATGGGGTTTACTTATTCTGGAGATGCAAGACTATTTACACCGTATTAATAGGCTGAAGAAGAGAAATCAGACATCAATTAGTGCAGAACAAATATTTGATAATATTCACCCATTCGTGATTTTTTATAAAGCCTCAGAAAGGGGCACCTGGGTGGCTCAGTCGCTAAGTATCTGCCTTTGGCTCAGGTCATGATCCCAATGTCCTGGGATCAAGCCCTGTATCTCAAGCAGTCTCCCTGCTCACTGGGAAGCCTGCTTCACCCTCTCCCACTCCCCCTGCTTGTGTTCCCTATCTCACTGTCTCTCTCTCTGTCAAATAAATAAATAAAATAATTTTTAAAAAGCCTCAGAAAAATAGAAATGAAGAATTTCTTCAACATATT
The DNA here is from genome assembly GCF_003265705.2 of Callorhinus ursinus. NCBI lineage: Eukaryota > Metazoa > Chordata > Mammalia > Carnivora > Otariidae > Callorhinus > Callorhinus ursinus. The sequence goes on along the minus strand of NW_027397072.1, from coordinate 14,050,604 downwards.
AAAGACCAGAAACAACCTAGTTAGCACGAAGAAGGTAAAAATGTTTGTCTCACTACATTTACTCAGTGTAGTTAGTATTGGAAGTTCTAGCCAGTGCAATATGGCAAGAAAAGGAAATAATAGATATACAGATTTTAAGGAAGAAATAAAACTCTATTTGACATGCCATGATTGTCTACTTAGAAAAAAATCTCAAGGAGTCTACAAGAAAACTCGTAGAACTAATAAGTTCAGCAAAGTCACAGAAAACAAGATAAACATAATGAAAATCAGTTGTATTTTTTATACACTAGCAATGAACACATGGATGGTGAAATTAAAACTACAACACCTTTCACAGTTCCTCAAAAGAAATGTTTCTATGTACATCTAACAAAATATATTCAGGACTTGTATTCTGTGTACAGAATACACACTTGTCAACCACTACTCCTGTTTCTATAGATTCGCCTATTCTAGACATTTCATGTTGGTGAAATCATATAATATGTGGTCTCTTGTGACTGAACTCTCTCACTTAGTATAATTTTTTTTTTAAGATTTTATTTATTTATTTGACAGAGAGAGACACAGCAAGAGAGGGAACACAAGCAGGGGGAGTGAGAGAGGGAGAAGCGGGCTTCCCACGGAGCAGGGAGCCCGATGCGGGGCTTGATCCCAGGACCCTGGGATCATGACCTGAGCCGAAGGCAGATGCTTAATGACTGAGCCACCCAGGTGCCCCTCACTTAGTATAATGTTTTCAATGTTCATCCCTGTTCTAACATGTATCAGTAATTTGTAACTGTGTATTGCCTAGTAATACGCCATTGTATATCACATTTTATTGATCCATTCATCAGTTGATGGTACTTTGGGTAATACTGCTGTGAACATTCATGTACATCTTTTTCTTTCTTTTGGATAAATACCTAGGAGTAGAATTGTTGAACTACATGCCTATGCTGTGTTTTGAGAAACTTTGAATGAAACTATTTTCAAAAGTGCACCACTTTACATTCCCACCAACAACGTTTCAGTGTCCCAGTTTCTCCACATCCTTGGGAACCAGCACTTGTTATTGTGTGCCTTTTCTATTTTAACCATATTGTTAGGTGTGAAATGTTCTTTTTTTTTTTTAAGATTTTATTTATTTGAGAGAGAGATGGGGAGAGGGAGAAGCAGACTCCTCACTGAGCAGGGAGCCTGATGTGGGGTTCAATCCCAGGACCATGGGATCATGACCTGAGCTGAAGTCAGATGCTTAACTGAGCCACCCAAGCGCCCCAAAGAATGAAATGTTCTTGTTGTGGTTTTGATTTGCATTTTCCTTATGTCTAATACTGTTGAGCAAATTATCATGTTTGTATTGCTCACGTGTATATCTTCTTTGGAGAAATATCTGATCAAATCTTTGCCCTTTTTTCCCTTGCGTTTATGTGTCTTTCTTGTTGAGTTTAAGAGTTCTTTATGTATTCTGGATATATGTTTGATGTTTTTGATGCTATAGTGAATGTTACAGATTTTAATTTTTAAATTATTCCTAGCATGTGGAAATATTACTGATTTTTGTTTTGGCTTGGTATCCAGTGAGTTTTCTAAACTTATTAATTTAAAAGCTTTTCCTTTAAAATTTCTTCATACAATCATCTCTCTCTTTTTTTTTTAAAGATTTTATTTATTTATGTATTTGGGGGCTGGGTAAGACAGAGAGAGTGAGAGAGAGAATCCCAAGCAGGCTCCACACTCAGCATGGAACCCAACTCAGGGCTCAGTCCCACGACCCTGAGATCATGACTTGAGCCGAAACCAAGAGTTGGACGCTCAACTGACTGAGCCACCCAGGTGCTCTAGTCATCTCTTTTTTTAAATGTGGTTTTACTCTTCCTTTCCAATATCTATGCTTTTTATTTCCTTTTTACATTTTCATTGACTTAGCCTGGGCCTGCAATATAGTGTTGAGTAGAATGGGACTAGATCCTTGCCTTGTACTTGGTCTTAAAAAGCAAGCATTTAATCTTAAAAAAAAAAAAAAGGTTAGTTATATGTATTTTAATTGTTCTTGTTCCTGTTTCCTCTCTTCTTCTTTTGGGATTAGCCTAGTAATTTTTAGTGTTCCTTTTTTTAATCTCTTCTACTAGTTTTTAAGCCATTACTCTTCTTTTTCCAGTGGTTATTGTGCATTATAATATACATCTTTGCCTTATCATAGTCCACTACTATTTATTCTTAAGGTGATCTTAAAAATGCTAAAATTGTGAGGTTTTATTTCCAGAATGATGACTAAATAAGTCAGTGATAAATATCTTTGCATCCTTTTCTCTTCCACGCTGACTCACCTTTTTAAAAAGCCAGATCACCTCTATAAATATCTAGCACTTGCATTGTTTTTTTAAGTCTTTTTCAGGCTTAAAACTCTGTGACTTTCCACAAAACTCTCTTGTTTACCAAAGTAAAGTCGAAAGCACCATAATATATGGAGACTTCATGTTAGGATTTGAATATAATAATGTGACTTCTTAATTTGTGGAAACCTCTCACTTCCATTCATACGCCTGGGTATGAGCTCAATGCTTGCCTCTAGAAGCAACATAAACTTGTCCACTTTGTTGAGTTATCAGTTCGTTTTGTACCTATGCTGGTAATTTTTTTTAAACAATCTTTTCTTTAAAGATTATTTTGGCTTTCTTCAAACAGGATGAATTAAACCTTGCTGATTCTGAAGTGGATAACCAAAAACGAGGGAAGCGGCATTACGAGGAAAAGCAGAAAGAACATTTGGATACTTTAAATAAAAAGAAACGAGAACTCGATATGAAAGAAAAAGAACTAGAGGTTATCAAACATTTCTCTTTTATGTTTTGTTTACCGCCTTAGTCAGGGCCGTTGAAGTGTTTTCCTTAATGTCACCCTTCCAAACACAGACACATGGTCTGGGGATGGTCCGTCTCGTGGAGAGGGACTGCTGTTTCAGTGAATCCGTGAGACCACCCACCGTGGAGAAGGCTCTAGCTCAGACAGCAGGTCTAATCTCATGCCCCTGCGAGATCTGGAAAGTGACACTTGCTCTCAGCCACTTAGCTCCTTAAATGCCTAGCTTGGCAACTGGATAGCAGCTTTATGTCAGGAAAAGGCACCCCTTCCTCCGAGTAGCCTGGGTAAAAGAAGTACTATGTGTAAACGTGCTTTGAGTTTTTTAATATTTTATGAATATGAGGGTCTTTTTGTTTGTGTTTTCAGTACTATTTGGTGTTCAGAGGCCATCCTAAAACACAGAAAGCTGACTGAAAAGTGCCACACTTTTCATAACTGCCACTTGAAATTTGTTTCACTAGGAAGATAAGGAGAACGTAAAAATTATTAAAGTTATGCATAGTAATGCAATTTTCTCTTGAAGATTTATAGAGTCTAGATTCTCCTCTCAGTATAAAGCTTAAAGAAATAACATTGATTGTAAAAATAATTAAAAAACATCTAAAATTCTGATCCTAAGTTCAGAATTTTACTTTGCATTTGTCGGCACAAGTAGTACAATGAATTACTATGTCAAAGACAAGTTTTAAAGATACTAAACATCTATAACCTTAGGAGAAAATGTCACAAGCAAGACAAATCTGCCCAGAACGGATAGAAGTCAAAAAATCTGCATCAATTCTGGACAAAGAAATTAATAGATTAAGACAAAAGATACAAGCAGAACATGCTAGTCATGGAGATCGAGAAGAAATAATGAGGTAAGTGGTTGGTAGCTTTTCTACTTTATTATTCATATATATTATGAAGACATAAAAAATAAATGTTTATATATAAATCATAAATTTGGTTTGAGTATTGCTATGGCATACAGTTACAGCCAAGCTCATTTTCCATATGTGTGTCATTAATAATAAATAATAATGGGGGGCACCTGGGTGGCCCAGTCAGTTAAGCGTCCAACTTATGATTTCAGTTCAGGTCATGATCTCATGGGTTATGGGATCGAGCCCCCCTGGGGCTCTGCGCTCAGTGGGGAGTCAGCTTGGGGTTCTTTCTCTCCCTCTCCCTCTGCCCCTCCCTCCACTCACACACACATTCTCTCTCTCTAAAATAAATAAATCTTTAAGAAAAATAATAAACTAATGTTTTTTCTTCTGAATCATAACAAAACTCATTATGGAGTGATATTTTAACATAAATGCCATTTTTATACCTATAAGATTCATATAGAAAAAAATGTTTAGCTTCACAAGCAATTAAATGCAAATCAGAATGATTTCATATATGTCAGGATGAAAAAAAGTGTCAGTGTCATGTCAGTGAGATTTCATTGAAATGGCTATTTTTCTATTAGTGGTAAGAATGGAAGCTCTAGCATAGGCAAAGCACAGTTTCTCAAGCAAGACAACCTTGGTTTGAATTGAAGTTTGACTTCCAGTTATGGGACTTTTGCCAATGACCTAATCTCTCTGAGCCGAATTTTCTCATCTGTAAGATAGGGATACCTATAGTTGTAAGGTGCTGATAAGGATTAAATGAGTTAGTCCATAATAAACAGTATGTAGGATACATAAAATGTTAGATGTGATAAAAGTTTTTCTGAAAAGCGTTAAGGCAATTTATGTCAAACGCCTTCAAAAATTTCACTTTGGCCAAGAAATTTTGTTATTATAATCCAAAATGAGAAAAGCCATCTGTGCCCAGGTATGTTTATTGTAGCATTACTTACAAAGCTGGGAAATTAGAAATTGTGTACAGCATAGGATGCCGGTTGAATTATAGTAGAAAATTATATCTGTTATACTTTATGAAGAGCTTTTCATAATACAAAGTTCAGGAACAGGAATGATCTCAATTCTGTTTTCAAAAACAGTGGAAAACAATGGTATTCTTACCTACCTAACTACTCTTACACAAAGTAAGAGTAGTTTTTCTTTAAAATAGATAATACCCCACATGTTTTGTTTTGTTTATTAAAGTATAATCTCCACAAACCGCAAGAGACTATTAATCATAGGAAACAAACTGAGGGTTGCTGGAGGGGAGGTGGGTAGAGGCATGGGGTAACTGGGTGATGGGCATTAAGGAGGGCACGTGATGTGATGAGCACTTGGTGTTACATAAGACTGATGAATCACTGAACTCTACCTCTGAAACTAATAATACACTATATGTTAATTGACTTTAAATAAAAGAAAAATTTGTTTAAAAAGTAAACACAAACACACAAAAATAAAGTATAATCTCCAGTTTATTTTTTTCCAGAGACCAGTTTTTCTTCCGTCCTTAGGTGATTGGCTCCTTCCACCAGCCTTACTGGAGGTCAAGGGGCAGCGCCCATGGGCCCACATCGGGGTGGGGGTGTTGGGTCCTGTGGTACCTCCCGAGAGCGGTGCCCGGCTGCCCTGCTGTGAATAGCATGGCTCGCACAGCCCTGTAGGCCCACACACAGCCATCAAAGACACTTGCTTTGGCAATGTCCCTGACCCGGCGGCCTCTACCCTGTCCCGAATGAATGAATAACCTACTTCTTAATGGCCTTGTCCCAGGTTGTGCAATGGGCGCAACTGGTGCAGCGGAGGGGCTCTTTGTGGCACGTCCAGGATTATTCCTTCTTTTCTTGGTCATCTTGGAAGTGAGGACCCGAGAGGGCCTTAACTCCCATGTTTTCAGTTCACTGTAAAGGGGCACCCCATGAAAGGTGTCTGCTTCCTCTCCGGTCTTGTCTCTACCACTTTTCTCTCTTTTTATCTAATTAAATTAGATAATTAGATAATTACCTTAATTGTTTATGTAAATGCAAGGTAATGTGAGCATGTTATTCTTATTCTTGCCAGATACAAGAGATAGCACAGTAAGTGGTTGTACAGATTGCATCAATATACACAGGCATTTTTTCATTGCTTTTTATAATTATATGGTATTGAATCATCTACTAATGGATAGTAGAATTCTAATCTAATCCCTTGCTGTTATAAATGGTGGTCACAGTAAATAGTTTTGTACATATGTCTTATTGTATAGTCGGGGTGTTTTAATAGGATTGACTCCATTTTGGAAGACTCCCTTCTAGGGACCATGCTTGTTCGCACTCCGGAGGACAGTGTGTCCGAGGGCTTGTTCCCCTCAGCCTAAACAGTGTGGGATAACCTTAGATTTTTTTTTTTTTTTTTTTTTTTGCCAATGGGTAGATTTCCTTAAAAAAAGAAAAGAATATAGCTCAATGTAATTTTAGTTTCCATTTCACTTATACTGAGTCTGAACATCTTTTCATGCCTTAAGACCATTCATTTATCTTTTTCTGTGAACTTTTTATGTACTTCTTCATTTTTCTGTATTTTTGGTGTGAAGAGAGTATTTTGTCTTTGTCCAAAGGGCTATGTAGCCATTTGAAATTTTGTCTTATAATTAATTGCGTCCTTAAGAATGGCCATGTGAAGTAACGTGTTTAGTTTTTGCGTGTTCAAAACTGTTTGTCTGTAGCTTTTGAATTTGAAGGGATAGTTCAACCTGATAGAACATTCTTTTTCTTTTGACCATCTGTTTTATGATGAGTGCTGTAACCCCTCCAGAATGTCAGATTCTGTGATCCTTTCCTTGGTGTACACCGTGTTTTTTTAATCTGTAGATTTATCTTAATTCTTAAAATTTCTTGTTTGTGTTTTACTTGTACATATTTGCTGTGCTGTTGTTTACTTGGTTTTGTGTAGGCCTTTGTTGCACACATGGAGTATGTCCTTTGTCTTTAGTTATTTTGTCTACCGTGTTACCTTTCTCCCCATGTTTTTGCTTTTCTCATTTCTGATCTCTCCGTCAGAGTTTTCTGCGTTGTCTCTTTTCCCCTGTGCATCACCACCTTACTCTGTCTTCGTGTCTCTGTTCTCTTCCGTCCAACCCCCCCCCCGCCCCCGGTTCTGCAGGTTCCTGCTTGCCGCCTCCTCTTACCTGGTTATCACCTCCTCTTGTTTACCTGTCTGTTTTCTGAGTACTTTATTCTTTCAGTTTTTTATTTTTGTTTTGAGGCGTCTCTTCCTGGTAGCACTGTGTCATGTTCTGTTCTAATTCGTGGTTTTTCAATTACAGTTTCCATCAGGTTTGTAACCGCGTTGTTCTGACGAGTTCTCTTTGTCTGTAGGGGTGTCGTGCTGCTCTTTCCCAAGCTATTTCCACTAATATCTGTGTGTGGAGACTACTTGTGCCTTTTGTGTTACTCATTTTTTACGTGGATTTTCCTGGACTGGGCATTTGAATAAGCTTGGGGTGGGGAGCTGTGGAGCCCTGGCCAAGGTTGCCTTTCAGACTCGGTCAAGAACCTTCTCTCCTCTGTTCTACCAGTGAGCTGTTGCCCTCTGTAACAGCACTTCTGCGGGACCCGGCCTTCTCTGCCTCTTTGACCTTGTTTTGTTCAGGCTGGGTTGGCAGAGCCTAATGCTCACCCTGTGTTCCTCTGTTCTTGCACTGGCCTCTGTCACTAAGGGAAACATTTCTTGCCTTCCAATGTGATCCCTTCACTTGTAGAAGGTGTATATTTGCTGGCATTTCTAAGATCTGCCCCCCGCTCCCCAGGCACTTTCCTCATGTACTTCCTCTGCCTTCTCCAGGGCCTGGACTTTTCTCCTGCCCAGCCCTACGTACAGCTCTTCCCCTTTGGGGCAGCACATGCTCATTCTGGGAGTATAGTTTGCCTAGAGACAGGACACCTGCTATTTCTGGGCCCCTTGGCACTCCCTGCACTCTCCCTTCTTCCCCAAAAAATGTATTTGAGATTTTACTTTTCTTTATGTTTCTTTGAATGACACTTACTAACTTAATATTTTGTTCATAAAACAGGCAATATCAAGAAGCAAGAGAAACCTATCTTGATCTGGATAATAAAGTAAGGACTTTAAAAAGGTTTATTAAATTGCTGGAAGAAATAATGACTCATAGATACAAAACATATCAACAATTTAGAAGGTAAGTGCATTTAAAAATATTATCACATATCTCACATTTTCATATTTTGTTTTCACATTATCCCTTATAAATAAGAAAATTAAATTGAAAGAACTTCACATGATTCAGTTAAAGAAGAAACTTCTTTCCTTAATTGGGCAGTATTTAGGGTCCTGTCATTTAATCAGAGAATTCTGGATTGGAAGGGACGTTTAAAGCAAGCTGATCGAGTTTTTCTCCTCCATTAGATACCCTTTACTAGGTAACTCAGAGATGGCTATTCAATCTCTGCTTACATAGGTCCTTTGAATGGGAGCTCACTGGCTTTGAAACAGCCTGTTGCACTTTTGGACATTGCATGTTCTTAAGGGATACAAGTTTTTGACGGGACCTGTTGAGGTAGTATCTCAGTTTATGATCTAATGGAATGGTGTGGCTCCGTGGATGTAGACTCTGATTTGTTTACTGCTGTGTCTCCAGTATCTACCACTGTGCCTGAAATGTAGTAGAAAATTGATATATATTGGTTGAAAGAGTGAACACAAGATCAGAGAAACTGGATATTATATGTACCCAGAAATATTCATATTCTCAGGGATAGATTGACCCCAGTGAAAATCAGAAACAACAGAAATAAACCAGAGTTGGTTTATTTAGTTATTATTTAGTTGGTTATAAACAAACTATCAGTTTATAGGTAGGGATGGCCCTTGACCTACCTGGAGTCAAAGCTGTCCTCGTCTTTGCACTTAACCCCTGTTTTCCCCAGTGGCATTCCCTCAATGATCTGCTTTTTACCTGTATTCATACCCAAAACTCTATAATCCTAAGACTAGAGAATTAAAAAATATATATATCTAGTATGTATGAGGAAATTCAGTTAATTCCATAAAGAGAAGTAGGTTTTGCATGTTTGGTCATATTCCTTAACTAAACTGTAGGTTAGTTTTTGAAATGTGTGCTTCAGTTTTGTAAGCATATTAATAGGACTTCACTTATATGGGATTTATTTTTAACTTTTTGAGGCTACTTGTAAGTTTCATCAAATGGGACCTGAGCAGCTGGTCCAGGATCAGCAATGCCCTTCGGGGTACTCCACTGATACCTTGTGAGTTAGAAGGCTTCTGCCTGTGGGAACTGGGAGTATTCCTGGCTCCAGGTGACCTGCGGGGATTGCTTCTGCGGCTTTGGGATGTTTGTTGCTGCAGCTTCACACGTGCAGAGAGAGTTCTCAGCATGAGACTTGTTGCGCCCTCTGTCTGTGCTCTGGATTTCCCTGTGTGCTACACTCTAGGCTTTGAGACCTGGAGCAGCTTGGCCTCCCCAGACGCCCAGCTCTGTCTTCTGTAACAGGGAGACCTTCAGGCTGGGTTTCCACTCCCCTTTACTCTTTCTGTAAATAGTGATGTGGGACATCTATAAGGCTCAATTCATTTGTTTCCCGTATTTTAGAGATCATTTTGACTGGAATTGCCTGTACTGTTCGATGTCCAGTCTGAAAACGTGTTTCATTTATTCCATGCAGTGTTTTGGATGTGTCAGGCTAAGACTATATCCAATGCTGGGGCGCCTGGGTGGCTCAGGCGTTAAGCATCTGCCTTCAGCTCAGGTCATGATCCCAGGGTCCTAGGATCGAACCCCTCATCGGGCTCCCTGCTCCGCGGGAAGCCTGCTTCTCCCTCTCCCACTCCCCCTGCTTGTGTTCCCTCTCTTGCTGTCTCTCTCTGTCAAAAAATAAATAAAATCTTAAAAAAAAAAAAAAAAAAAAGACTATATCCAGTGCCTATTTCTGCATCTTTTTCAGAAGCAGTAGGGTTTTTTATATTGTTACCAGGAAATTTATATTCAAAATATTTTCTGTAAAGGTACTCATCTTACAGTTTATTACCTTGATATGTTTCTTCACCACTGACATGTTTTATCTTCTTTACCCAGTCCTAGGAGTAGAATAAGAATGATCAAATTTTTTAAATTGTTTATCTCTTTACCCTGGAGAACATTGCCACTTTATTAGGACAGTTTCTCTTAGACATCCCATGTATGGAAGCAGTTGATACTTATCAATAGTGAAAGAAAGAAAAGTTAACAGAAAATTCTGAAAACCAGCTAGCTTTGTGGTTGCTGTGTCACAAAAGAAAGCTTAAGCTCTCTGTTTCCTGGGGCAGAGATCTAACGTAGTTTAGCAAGGGAATTAGGAGGGATAATAATAAATGATAGTTACTCTGAAGAAATGAACCATAGGCCCATTAAGGAGCAAAGATGTTAAGAAAATACTAAGTCTTCTCTCATCTAGATCTTATTTTCCAAATACCATTCCCCCTTGGAGAAATGGCTGGATTCCAGAGCTGGGCAGAGAAGGTACAGCTGGGCCTCTTGCTATGCCAGGAAGTAAGGAAGTGTTTGGAAGAAACAGGGAGTCATGCATGATAAAAGGACGTAAGAGGCAGCCTGAAGAGGCTCCCACTGGCCAAACCTAGGCCTGTGTGAGGCAGGAATGGATGGTAACCCAGTGAATAAAATAAGAATCTGTGACTCCATCCTGATCAATAGAAAAGTGAATAAATAAATAAATAAATAACTGAGGAAGAAGGGAAAGGTCCTCCTTACAGTGGAATGCCGTGTGATAGATGGAGTTTGCATTGTGCTAGGCTGTGGGTAAGGTATTATATAGGTATAGAACGATTAAGAGATTGCCCTCACCCTTAATGTCTCCATAAATTGAGAGGAGATATGCAAATGAATAGGCCATTTATTTATTATCTTAACACTACTAGAGCTTAATCTCAAGGATGAGATTTATGTCTTCTGTATTAGGATGATGCCTCGTTAAATTGCTTGAATTGATTGATACATTCATGAACACGGCCAGACGTGGCCAGATATATGGACGGGCTGTAATGTAATAGAATATATTAAATGTGGGATAGCATCATTTTTCATTCTATTACGTTTGTTTATTATAGAAGGAAATGAGGTGGTAAAAATGTGGGGACACAAAATATAAAGACGGGGGGAAAAATCTTAAAATTCTACCTATTAAATGGGCAACCCGTGTTAACATTTTGGCATATTTCTCTCTGGTCTTACAGGCAGGTTTAAAGATCATGCTGAATATACAGTTTTTATATCTTTATATTCTTTTTAATGTGCCCTATTTCTTTATTCCAAGGTGTTTGACTTTACGATGCAAATTGTACTTTGACAACCTATTGTCTCAGCGGGCTTATTGTGGAAAGATGAATTTTGACCACAAGAATGAGACTCTGAGCATATCAGTAAGTGTCTTAACTCTTCATATGCTAATTATTAGGAGAATTAGCTGCTGCATTTCTTTTGATAATACATTGATAAGCTTTAATCTGTTGTCTTTGAAAAACAAAAGAACTTACTTTTAAGTTAAGGCTAGTGTTTGCCCAATTGTTGAAAATTAAATCGATCTCATTGGCTAACGCTGTCCTTGTACCTACCCCTCCACAACCACCAAAAAGATGACTAGGAATTTTCAGTGACAAATGTTTACCCTCCTTCCACTCCACAGCTTTCTTTTTAAAATTCGTCTAGCATTTTAATTTATGTGGGATATTAGAGAAAGTCCACAGACTCTGGAAGTCACTATAGGAAACCAAGAAAGGATTTCTCAGAAGAATGTTCTATCCCTTGTAATTGTCTTTGCATGTATTTCTGAAGGTATCTGTAGATCCAGCCTCTTTTGAAAAAACAAAGCCACTATATTCAACTTTGTAGAGTCTGTGTTTGTGGATTCTTTCATGGTCATATGCTTTGAAAGAGGGAGTAAGGGAGATAGCATTAAAAATTATGTGTTCAGGGGCGCCTGGGTGGCTCAGTCGTTAAGATTCTGCCTTTGGCTCAGGTCATGATCCCAGGGTCCTGGGATCGAGCCCCGCATCGGGCTCCCTGCTCAGAGGGAAGCCTGCTGCTCCCTCTCCCACTCCCCCTGCTTGTGTTCCTGCTGTCGCTATCCCTGTCTCTGTCAAATAAATAAATAAAATCTTTAAAAAAAAAATTATGTGTTCAGGTGGTCAAGAGCAACCACCCACTCTAAATAATTGGGGCAAAATTTTTATTATTTTTTTATTTTTATTTTATTTTATTTATTTATTTGACAGAGAGAGACCCACAGCAAGAGAGGGAACACAAGCAGCGAGAATGGGAGAGGGAGAAGCAGGCTTCCCACGGAGCAGGGAGCCTGATGCGGGGCTCGATCCCAGGACCCTGGGATCATGACCTGAGCCGAGGGCAGACGCTTAACGACTGAGCCACCCCTCACCCCTGGGGCAAAACTTTTAAGTAATTGCTTACTGCTCTTAGTTGTCCTAAGTTTTATACTTCATTTTAATACTTAGAATAAATGATAATTTACAGTACATGTACACAAGACTCATCTAAATTTTTTAAGGAATAATGAATGACGATGCATTTAAAAATGGTCAAAATGCTTAAAGAGGAACTTCATAAAGTATCTTAGTGGTGACTAAGTACCTGAAAAAGTGCTCAGTATCATTATTCATCAGAAAAATATGAACTTGAGGCTCCTGGGTATCTCAGTCAGTTAAGCGTCTGACTCTTGATTTCAGCTCAGGTCATGATCTCAGGGTTGTGAGATCGAGCCCCATGTCCAGCTCCATGCTCTGCATGGAGTCTGCTTAGGATTCTCTCTCTCTCTCTTTCCCTCAGCCTCTCCGCTCTCTCCCTCTCTTAAAAAAAAAAGAAAGAAAGAAAAAAGACAAATACGAACATATACCATAATAGATGACTATGATACTGCTACCAGTGTGACCAAAACAAGCAACACCAATAATGTCTCGTGTTGGTGAGGGTGTGGAACTAATTTGGAAACCTGTCTGGCAGTGTCCATGAAAGCAATCCCACTCTTAAAAACTCTTCAAAAAACTGATAAAAATTCACCTGATTAAATGGTGATGATTGAAGGCAGAATAGTTGTTACCCTTTGGGTTATTTGTAGTGACTGGGAGAGAACACGGAATCTGCTGGGACACTAGGAATGTTCTGTGTCTTGATCTGAGTAATTACCCAGGTAATTGAGCTGAACACTTAAGCTTTATCTTCCTTACTGTATATGAATTATACTCTATGAAAATGAAAAAAAGAAGAAAATATTAGGAGGGTTTGGATCATTTATCCCCAGAGCTAACTGTACAGGACAACCGAAGCTAGCCCTTCTGATATTATCACCCCTGTTATTCAAAAAGAGTATTACTGTTTTAAGGATCCTTTAGTTCTCTAGTCTTTGTTTTACAAATAAATAAACTGAGACCGAAATCCCATGATAAGTTAATAATAAAGGTAAAATTTAGATCTCCACAATTAATCTAGGGCTTCATTTATTAGATGGATACAAAATGCAGTTTTGGAGTAAAGGACCGCATCCTGTTACTTAGTTCTTGCTTTTATGTGGAGAAGTTTGGTTGTTGGCTTGGTTTGGCTTTTTACTACTTAGTTGCTTTTTCATTTGGATTCTCACAGATTCAGACTTATGGATGATAAAAATTTCAGTGTATGTTTAAATTCAGAATTTTTTATAACCCTTTTCTAAATGAATGCTACTTGAGAGGCACATAATTTTCAAATAGTGGGTGTGAAAAATAAGTAACGTTATGTGTCTGCTAAAACACATGTGGTAAAACTTTATGGTAGACAAGCTGATGGTGCCCCATTTTTCCACCTTATGGGTATATATGTATGTCTGAAATTCTGTCCAAATGAAATAGACTTCCTTCTAATGTTATTTTATACTGTCTCCCCAGGATATTGTGTGAAAGAGTTTGTTATTAATTTTATCAATTTCTTTTTTATTGTCCCTCTGAGCCCTTATTAAGAGGAATTTTTGAAAGAGATTTTACATGTTCCAGTTTGTTGCTGCTGTTCACCCTGGACCAGCGTGAGCCTCTTGAAGTTGGTCCTGTTGTCTTTTTGACGTTCAGTAATTACCTTTAAAGCAGCTTAACCACTAGATGTCACTGTAATTCAAGTAATAAAAGATTGTCTTAGTGCTTAGCAATGCTTGAAAAAAGAAAAAGAAAGCAATCTCATTCACAGTAGCATTGGAAGTAATAAAGTACTTAGGAATAAATTTAACCAAGGAGGTGAAGGATCAGTACACTGAAGACTATAAGACATTGATGAAGGAAATTGAAGAAGACACAGATAAATGGGAAGATATCCCACATTCATGGATCAGAATTAATATTGTTAAATAGGTGTCATTTCCATATCACTAAATCACTAAATGATTTTATTCTTTTTTTTTTTTTTTTTTACTGTAAACCCATTCTTTTCTAATGCTAGCCAACCTTTTTGTAAAGAATTTAGTCTGACTTTTGCTCCACTTTGTTTTTTAACTCACTCAAGGTTCAACCTGGAGAGGGAAACAGAGCTGCTTTCAATGACATGAGAGCCTTATCCGGAGGAGAACGTTCTTTTTCCACAGTTTGCTTCATTCTTTCTCTCTGGTCCATTGCTGAGTCTCCTTTCAGATGCCTGGATGAGTTTGATGTCTACATGGTAGTGTTAAATTTTGAATTCTCAAATTTTTGTTGTTGGAAATGTGTATTTTGAAAGGAAGCAATTCTTTCTTTAGTTTTACCCACAAGAGAAGGGATCCTGCCCTGACACTTTAGTCCATGAGAGGTGGTAGGGAAGAACTGAGAATTCTAGTGCTCTCCCTGCTACCCTGGAGACCCCGTCCTGGGCTTCCGCCTCTTCCCTAGCCTGTCTCCACCTTCCATTTTCACAGCTGTAAGCATTTCCTTACCCTTGCTTGGATCAGAAGAGCAGCAAATACCACACAAGGGGCAGGAACATTTGACTTGGAAGTTACAAACCTAGGATTGAGACCTAACCTCTGCCACTACTTCCATAGAGAACTTTGGGCCTCAGTTTCTTCATGCATAAAATAACCTCATTAACCTTTCCTGCCTCGTAGGGTTATGGTGAGACGATCGAGTCTTACATGTAAACGCACTTACAGTGGTGGAGACAGAGTGAGCCTTCACCAGCCAGCCGTTAACCGTGCTGTGTACTTCTTAATACCTTACACCTTCTTAAACCCACTGTAATCTGGGTTTGGACTATAATACTCTAGTAAAACTTGTTTAGCAAAGATCATCAATGAACTTTTAGTATTATTTTAATTCTTTGAAGTATTTGGTACCAGAGGCCTATCCTCCATCTCCTATAATGTGTTGTCTTGCCAGTTTCTGCTCTCCTCTTTTCTGGTTCTAGTGTGTTCCAAGCTGCCTCCCCTCATGCCGTTGCCCTTAAAAGTGTGAGGTCCTCTTTGTTTTTTATACTGTTGTTAATTTTCCTGGATATCATACGCTACATACACCTACGCACTAAACACACACACTACATACACACATACACACACGGAGTCCCCAACACTACCACCTACATCTGGATACCAACAAGTCTGAGTGTCTCCTCCTGACGCCTCTCTTGTACCCCAGACGCACATGCCCAACCACTGTTAGACATCATCAGGCATAGCCATGCCTCAGACTCAGCAAGTGTTCCACTCAGAGCCTCTTCCTTTTCCTGAATCCGCTACTTTGATTGCTGGCAAATTGCTGTTACCTACCATGTGACCTCGCACTGCCAGACCTTTGATGTATCTGTGATCCTTCCTTCCTTTTTACTTGCCCATCACGTCTGACCTTCCGAGTCTCTGTTCCTTCCTGTTAGCTTGTCTCTTGTCTCCTCACCCCTGCCTGTTGTAACCGCCTCCTGTACAGACTCCCAGACTTAGGCTTCCTTATTCCTTAGTCCCTCCCTCACTGTTTTGCCAGGTTTATATTTCTAAAATGAATCTGATCATGGGCACTTACTTGTTTAGAACTCTGAGGTGGTGAATTATCTTATCTGGGATGAATGTTTAATTCTTTGGGTAACTGAGACCCTTCGTGATGTGGCATCTCCCCACTTCTGTGGCTACCCCTTATAGGCTACTTGTGATTTTCCAAGCACTGTGCCTCTGCCTGTTGTGCCCTTCTTTGTGTATGTCAGAATCCTACTCATCTTTCCAGACCTGGTTCGATGTGACCTTTATAGAGCCTTTGTGACCACCAGGCAGGATTTAGGAGCCTCTCAGAGCTCCCTTGGCACCACGCTACACCAACTCATACTATTATTTTTATATTTTATAATATAAAATATGTAATTTTATATTTATACATTTTACTATTACATATTTTATACATTTTCATTCTGAAGTTACCAACTATGTCTCGATATTTTTACCTACCTGATGCCTAGCCCGTAATAAGTACTACAGAGTGCTCGTTCATGCAGTTTATCCCTGTGAGTCCTGTATAATCCTGTGTCATTTTTCCCCTTGATACCATTGCTGCAATTGGTTAGAAATTCTCTGAGAATTGGCTTCAGAGCTAATTCACAAATCACAGGAGAGGATTGTTCTTACCAGGCACTCATTTTGTTTGAAATGCCATTTTGCAGTCTTATCACCCATCTTATTTGTCAGATTTAATTCTGAATAACTTCTTTCTCTTTCAGAAACTTAGAGGTTCTTAATCAGAATGGCATTTTGCCCCATTGGAATTATTCAGAAAAATGTGCCCAAATTCTGAAAACCAATCAGAAACAAATATATTTTGGTGGTTTGGCAGCTTTGTTATGAAATGATAGACCTCTCCAGGGCAGTGTTTTGAAAGGACAGCATCTGTGTGTGCAAGCTCTCGTTATTTTTGTTAACTTTAAGGTAGATTGCTTTACAGATATGCCAGAGGGAAGAATTTATATAATACAAGCCATTGAGTAATATAACCAGGATGTTGGTCTGCCTCCAAAGCAGTGTTTTTAGCCACCATGCTGTACCACCACATGAGGTTTCAAGTAGACCTTTAACAATGTATGCCTATAAACGCATTTGGTTATGTTTTCCACTTTTTAGTTTTCAAGGTACTTGGATTTTTTTTCTTTCTCTGTTATTTGAACTCAGAAAATGTAAGCCCACAGTTTAATTTCGTTTCAAAACCTGTTATAATGAAGCATTGTTTTTCTATATACTGATATGCTATTTAACTTCTTTTAAAGATTGAATCGAGGAACTGGTTTATAAATTTAAATTGGTTCAGGGCTCCTGGGTGGCTCAGTCAGTAAAGCGTCTGCCTTCGGCTCAGGTCATGATCCTGGAGTCCTGGGATTGAGCCCTGAGTCAGGCTCCCTGCTCAGCGGGGAGTCTGTTTCTCCCTGTCCCTCTGCCTGCCTCTCCCCCTGCTCTCTCTCTCTCTCTCCCTCTGTCAAATAAATAAATGAAATCTTAAAAAAAAAAAAAAGAATATAAATAAATAAATAAATTGGTTCGCACTGTACACATTGTAGCGTGATAGGGTAGGGGCAGAGGTTTTAAAACACCTTGATCACTGAGGGAAATTTTGAGAGAATTAATACTTTATAGCTGTCACTTTTGATATTGTTCTCCTGAGGGATTAATTATTATTACTGTCCAAATTAGATTCATTCTCTAACATTTAGTTGTGTCTTTGGAATATTTGCAGATTAATTGCTAAGTATATTTGAGGGAGGGAGCTATACTTACAAATATTCTGACTGTAGAAATTACCTGGAAGATACAGATTTTCAGTTATTTTCCTCTAATAGTTTTGGGTATTATCTTTCCCTGTGTGAGTAGTTAGGCATCACAGATAAGGTAGTAGGTGAACCCTGGATAAAAATGCGGGGTTTTGTAACAGCCAGCAGAATGCTGCTTTTGCAGGAATATGACTGATGCAATAGTGATCCTCACTTTGTTCTTCAGGACATGGTTAACCGGAGGATTGCAATGGACATGATACTCAAGATGGCGGATTCCCAGCGTTTCAGGCAGTTTATCTTGCTTACCCCTCAAAGCATGAGGTAACTTTTAAAAATTCTGTGAATATATACATCAAATATATAAAAGGGGGAAATAAATCTCTTATAATCTTAATTTTTTAAATGCAAATACATAAATCACCAATAAAAAGAAAAATCAGTTCCAATGTCAGGAGATCTAAGATGATTTTTCCTTTTAAGATATTTAAAATTTTGTTTGTGTTATCTCCCTTCCATAACAGAAGCAAGTTGATGTGAATTTGATTATTGACTTGTTACTATTTGTGTTTTGACTCTGTTTCTTCGTGGTTATCATGACCAACTAGTAAAGTAATTTTGGTAATTCTGTTTAGACTAAAGACACAATTCATGATTTCCCTGGTCTTGGCTCTTCTCCTGGTGACTTACTGCTTCTAATCTTTCTAAATAAAGAGCTCTGTTCTGCAGTCAGTCAGCAGGTTTTGAGTACTTACAAGGTGTCAGGCATTGTGTCATTTAGTGTTGATATTCTGCCTCTAAAGTGGTCACTTGATCCTCTGGGGATTGAAGTTTGTGATTGGGAATATTCAGGTAACTGCTTCTTGGCTAGACAAGAATAAGAATTAGAAATAGTTGGTATATAAATCTCATTTTCTTTTTCTTCTAAACTGAAAGCCTACCGCATTTAGCAGGATGTTAATTTTTAAAAATGAAAACAAATGATTTCTTTATTGCAAATTATATTTCTCCTAGAACTCCAGATAGTCAGCATATCCCACATTAGCAGATGCAGTAGATTGGTGTTTTCATGAGGGAGTACTAGAATTTTTTTTAATGTGAAAAAATTTTCCTAGTAATCTGAGTAATTAATTTTGCTTTCTCTAGTTCACTTCCATCAAGTAAACTGATTAGAATCCTTCGAATGTCTGACCCTGAAAGAGGACAAACTACGTTGCCTTTCCGACCTGTGGGTCAAGAGGAAGAAGAAGACCGAAGTTGATCTGTAACTTCCTGTGGCCTACGCTGTGTCCTCATGTTGAAGGATTTGTAAAGGGAAACAGATTCAGGAGTATGTAATGAAATAAAATGAAACTGAAGATAATCTAAAATAAAAGAAAATTCCTTTATATTTCTGGCCCCAATAAAATATGTAAATAAGTCTAGAAAGCCTACTACAACCAGCAATTTAAGATTTCTGTTACTTTACTTTGAAGAAATTAATTTCATAGTATTGGTTTTAAATCTTTTTTTAAGTTCATTTTTTTTAACCATCTACTTTTATAGATTGTTTTTCAGAAGTAAAATTTTGTATATATGTACATGTACATATCTGTTTAGTTTGGGTTCATTTCTATGGTATTTTGTAAGAATTAAAATAAAAGTTTGAGCACCTGATTATATTTAGTTTTGTTTTCCAGAGTATCACATTCTCATCGCAGGGGTTGGGGTGCACAGGTGGTCTGTGGACGGGGACCAGTTTGCAGTGGAGTTATTGTCTCTTTTGCTTAATTATGAGAGACCTGCACAGGACTATAAAACATTGCTCAGAATTCCTGCACAGGTCATTTTTTATCATTAAAGATACAACTATAGATTTAGGCTGTACTTTTAATTATTATATTTCATTCAAATTTGGGATGCTCTCTATATGGCACTTTGAAGGAGCACCAGAGCACTACCAGCTCTGACCCAGTGCCTTTCTCAGTCCTTTAACTGTCGTCCAGCCAACTAAGCGTCTAACCCGTGTCAAAACAGGATTGTGACACGGCACCACACCCTGACCTGCAGTGGCGTGCTTGTCTGCTTTCAAACCCCTCTGTTCATGCGCCAGCACTGTTGGCTCAGCTTGGGCTCAGCTGAGAGGACCCAGGCTGGGGAGAAGGGCTGGGAAAACTGGGGCTCCCCCTGGAGCAGGAAAGCAGCGCAGAGCCAGAGGCCAGCCTGTTGATGGTGAGCTGACATCTGTGCCATTAAAGACACGTCCTGATTTTAGAGTTGTTTAAGAGTGTGCTTCATAGAATGATAAAATATAGCATGTTGTAAGAAGTGGTAGTTATTGACTTTTTTTTTTTTTTTTGAAGAAGGCATGAATAAGACTCCTGCCTATATTCTCTTTGATACTAGGGTAAGTGCTAAGTTTTTAAGACAAACATGGATACCCAAGAAGCATTCCCTGTATTGCTAGCAATAAATATTTATGTAATTGAAAAGGAAGTATTTTAAGAAAAAAAGCATTATTTTAAAAGCAGCAACACTTCTATTGATACTGAGAAAAACTGGATTTTGTTTTTTATTTTAGTAGAGGGGAGGGAGTCTGATTAACCTTAAAGTGAGATCAGTTGGCAAATGAGAAGTTCAAAATCTGTGCTCTTCTAAGAATTTACAGAAAGAGGAAATGTATGCCAAAAGGTAATAAACATCCCCCCGTAGCCGTGCAAAGTCTGACCTTTTAAAGGTATGTTTATGACTAGTTTGTAACAAAACTATTTTTTAACAAGTGCTTTTTCAAATAAAAAATATACCAAATGCGTAAACTTATATTAGCTAAATAATTTTAGTGTCTGAATCTTTGTGATAGTTTTTGAATGTTAATGGTTCTGAATACAGAATGGGAAATATAATCCTCAGGTATCCGAACATCTTTTGTTAAGAGTCGAAGATTATTCATTGCTTTAGCCTCACAAAGTTTTGGTTTCAATTATCATAAATGAAAATATCTTCAATTAATGTTCTAATTAATAGTAACATTAATTAGAATAAAAGAAAAGAAACATGTAACTTCTAAAAATAAAACTTTAAATGTTTGTATTGAGTGACTTCACTACATCATACAGAGTGTTCCCCGGCCCCTGGTTTATCATCAGGACTGACCTGAGTAATGAGATCCCAGGAAACAAGGGGCACGTGCTCCCTTGGACTCTTCAATCCTATCCTCTCAAATCCGTGGGCTGGACATGATTAAGATCATTCTCAAAATGACAAAGGTGATGAGTTGTAGTAAACCAAGATATAAATAATAAAGTTACTCAAGCTGATAATCAAGATTCAGGCACTGCCTTCTTCTTTCTTAAGTATTTTCACTTCTCCGACCCATCCTCAAGGGCTGCTTCCCTCCCAACCCTTCACCTTGACATATCTTTAAGATGTCCAGAGACCAAAATGCTTCGGTTCTGAGTAAATAACTGTTGTCTGGAACACGAGCTGGATCAGAAGTGTTGCCAGCCGTGATGGAGACCAAGTGATCCAGATTCCTGTGAATTAGTCCAGGTTATCATGTCCCGAGTCAGTGACATTCTGGTTAGATTTAGGACTTTTTTATACATCAACATGGATGCCTATACTTTGACCAACTCAGATTTTCCAGAGAATTGGTTTGAAACTTAGAGTTCTAAAAGTTCAAACCGTAACTGATATCTTATGACTTGAACTAAGTGACTGTGGACTGGAAGATACATCAAAATATCATTTAATAGGAATAGCTTTTGTTCTTTAAAGAGTGGTAAAGTAATGTGGATATAAATTAGCTATTTCTTTGCGTCAGCAAATGAAATTTTCTTAATTATTTATAATATCGATACCTAACCTCTTGAATTTTGGTTGGGGCATCTGGATAGATTCCATAGAAACTAATGTGGCCTGAGAATACTCACTCATCAGCAAGCTTAAGAGGACTGTTGCTGCCTGATTTTCTCAAGTATAAGAAAATAGAGATTCATTCAAAAATGATGAAGTTCCTGCCATGTGCGTGCTTGCAACAATTTAAAGCACAGGGAATACTACTGTGAGTAATACCAAATCTGCCCTTGGGGAGCTAAAATTCTAGTTCAGGGGAACATCCACTGTATATGATTCCAGAGAACAGTAATTGCTATGTGTAATAAATTTAGCAGGGTCAGGAGTTAAGTGGAGGGGGTGGTGTCTCAGAAGCAGTGTTGAAGGAAGACTTTGCAGAAGGTAATATCTAAGCAGAGCTGAAATGAGTGAGAGAACGAGCTATGGGAAGACCTGGAGCAAGGGTTCCAAGCAGACAACATGAGTGCAAAGGCCATAGGTGAGAACAGACGTCATGTCCAGGAATCGTGAGGCCCATGTTGGCAGAGCTTAGTGAACAAAGGGGACGCGGTGCAGAGGTAGGCAGAAGGAAGCATGATTATTCGACATCTAAGTTTTCCAACCTGGTCTAGTCAACATATTCAGATAATCTCTCTGGCTGCTGTGCGAATAGGTTAGGATTAGAGTGTGGTGAATGAAAGCAAGCTTTGGCTGTGGTCCAGGTAAGAGGTCATGGTGACTTGGGCCAAAGTAAGGAGGTAGAGGGGGTAGAGTGTTCAAGTGGGAAATGAGGCAGTGGGATTTGCTGGTCATACTCTGGAGTTGTGAGGGAGGAATCAAGGATAATTGGCCTGGCGCCTGAAAACTGTAAGAATGAACGTGCCATTTACAGAGAAAATGCAGAGGTGGAGGCAAGCGTACTGGTACTTGATGAGTAACGTCACACTGGTGAGTGTAAGAATGGAAAACAATAAAGTGACTTGAAGAGTCTGGAAATTATATTTCACCTGCAAGATGCTGGGGAAAATCCGAATTGTGTGCCCAAAATGTTGGAGAAACGTAGTTGCTTACAAGAAAGGACCCCAGGGAACCTTATGTTACTTTATTTAGAGCTCTAATTGACTACCAGTTTCTTGCTATTCCCCTACACATCCTTTGCCTTTAGGCTCTCTGAAGACGTCTGTTTAAGATGTGTTTTACTTCTTGACATGAGTTCCAACCATGTGGAGGAAATAAGCATCTGGCCTCTTTAAGAAAGAAGTTCATATTATTCATCCAGAAACTGATCCTGAATGAGTGAATTACAGGAAATATGAAGTCTTCAAACAATAGGATTCCCTTGTAAAAAGCAAGACTTGGAATCTAATTCCCTTGTATATCGATGGGTCTGTGACTGTCTTGTCATCAGTAAAATGCTATGGAAGTGATATTTCCTGACTTGTGAGGTCAGGTCAGAAAAATCTGTGATACCTCCAACATCTTTGCAGGACTACTTGTGCCGGAGCCTGAACCACCATGAAAGTCGTGAATGCTGGGGCGCCTGGGTGGCTCAGTCAGTTGGGGTGTCCCAGGGTCTGGGATTACGAGCCCCGTGTCGGGCTCTCTGCTCAATGGGGAGCCTGCTTCTCCCTCTCCCTCTGCCTGCCGCTCCCCGTTTGTGCTCACTCTCTCTCTCTCTCTCTAATAAAGAAATAAATCTTAAAAAAAAAAAAAAATGCATGCTGAGGCCACCATCCTGTGAAGAAGCACAAACTGGCCCAGTGGGAGGAGCCCTGAGACCACAGGAAGAGAGATGCCCCCCAGACCCCAGCTGCTCCAGACCCCGGGTCAGATCCAGCTACCATAACGCTGCAACTACAGGAGGGACCCCGAGCCAGAATCAGCCACACAAACCTCTCACCAGCTCCTGACCCACAGAAACCGTGGAAATAACAAAAGGATTGTTTCTATTTTTAGCCACTAAGTTTTGGGGAGGAGTTAGCATGGAGCCCTAGGAACTGAACCACTCCCATTATGACCCACCCCTAGAAACTTTTCTGATGTGGTATTTCCTTTAGTTTTACATGACTTTGGTGTTCTTATTGTGAGAATGAATTTTTCATTTATATATATTATACCATGCATAAGATTTTGTTTCTATTTTCCCCATCTGGCATTTAAAAGATTTGGGTCCGGGGCACCTGGGTGGCTCAGTCGTTAAGCGTCTGCCTTCGGCTCAGGTCATGATCCTGGGGTCCTGGGATCGAGTCCCGCATCGGGCTCCCTGCTCCGCGGGAAGCCTGCTTTTCCCTCTCCCACTCCCCCTGCTTGTGTTCCCTCTCTCGCTGTCTCTCTCTGTCAAATAAATAAATAAAATCTTTAAAAATAATAATAATAAAATAAATAAAAGAGTCATGTCTGGGGCGCCTGGGTGGCTCAGTTGGTTAAGCGACTGCCTTCGGCTCAGGTCATGATCCCAGGGTCCTGGGATCGAGGCCCTCATGGGGCTCCCTGCTCAGTGGGAAGCCTGCTTCTCCCTCTCCCTCTGGCCCTCCCCACTCTCATGCACTCTCTCCCTCTCCCTCTCTCTCTCAAATAAATAAATAAAATCTTTAAAAAAAAAAGTTGTGTCCACATCGCTGTGTGTCCATCAGTCTCATGCCTCCAGCCAATGTGTAGTATGCGTAAGATGCACTGACCACATTTTACTTACCTGTTCCTCTCGTCATGAACCACGAGATTGCCTGCGGCTCCCACAAACGCTGTCACAGACATCTTGGGACACGTCCCCTCATGGCTCCCTGTGAGAGCTTCTTGGGGCAGGCAGTATACCCGGAAGTGGGAGTGCCGCCTCCGAGGGCACATGCACACTTACTCTAGCCAAGGGCCACTGGACTGCTCTCCAGCATACCCACAGCACCAGTCCCACACTACCAGTGCCGTGCTCACTTGTTGACCCAATCTTTACATTTTATTTATGGAAAGAACTAGTCAGGAGCGCCTGGGTGGCTCAGTCGGTTAAGCATCCAACTCTTGGTTTCAGCTCAGATTGGGATCTCCTGGGTTGTGGGAAATAGCCCTGCTCAGGCTCCATGCTCAGCGGGGAGTCTGCTTGAAGATTCTCTCCCCCTCTGCCCCTCCCCCCACCTGTGGGCATTCTCTCTCTCTCTCTGAAATAAATAAAATCAATCTTTAAAAAAAAAAAAAAAGAACTAGTCAGTCTGCTGGAGGGGTTTCCCCCCCCCATAATTGCCCTGAATATCCTTGTGGCTCACTTCCTTCATTCAGGTCTTACTTCAAATGTCATCTAATCAGACTGCTACACCCCATTACTTGTGCTACCATCCCCATCCTTCTTAACTTGTGGTTCTTTTCTTCATTGTTCTTACAGCTGATTATCTGTGTGTGTGTGTGGTGTTTGGTTATTGTCTGTCTCCCCCCCAAAAAGGATGGTATTGGGTGCACAACAGGTGACCAGTGAAGATCCGCTATGAATGCAGTGTCAGAGTCTGATTTAACTGAGTACCATTCTAAGGAGCCTCCCTAGTTCCTCACCCCACCCCCACCCCGGTCCCCCTCACTTAGGGGCAGAGAATATCGGGAGGCCTTGAAGCTCTCCCATCTCTCCCTGCCCCCACATTGGACTCACCAAGCACAGGGATGAAGGACATTCTAGTACCACTTGGGACGGTTCTATCAGTGATTCAGGTACCGTCGGTGTCCTGAGTGTTTGTGGTAAGGTGTGCTTGCTCACAGCTTCTTGTTGCATGGATGCATGGAATCATTAGGCCCTGGTCTCTGGTCTTAGTTAATGATCCTAAGACAGACAAAGGGAGAGTATTTAGGAAACAAAAAAAAAGGCACTCAATAAAAAGTGAATAATATAGCACTGTCTTGTCTGATACTATAATTATTCACTACATGTGGCAAATTAAATTTAAATTAATTATCATTTATTATTTTTGGGGGGTGGGGGGAGGGCAGAGGGGGAGGGAGAGAGAGCATCTTAAGCAGACTCCCTGGTAAGTGCAGAGCCCAACGCGGGGCTCGTTCTCATGACCCTGAGATCATGACCTGAGCCGAAATCTAGAGTCGGACGCTTAATTGACTGAGCCACCCAGGAACCCTAAATTTAAATTAGTTAAAATGAAAAATTTGGTTCCTCAGTCACACTAGCCATATTGAAGTGCTCAATAGTTACATGTAGCTAGTGCAGACATGTACCTTTCCATAGTCATAGAAAGTTCTGTTGCACAGTGCTGTAGGAGAAAACAACTTCTCTAGATACGTTCTGAAAATACCAACCTGTCTTGAGAGCTCTTGAGGGAATTCTGCCTGCCTTCCTCAGGCTTCAAAGGGTCAGAATTTTGTCCCATCATTAAAAATAACAACTAGCAGGATGCCTGGGTGGCTCAGTCAGTTAGGCGTCCAACTCTTTGATTTCGGCTCAGGTCATGATCTCAGGGTTATGAGATTGGGCCCCACATTGGGCTCTGCATTCAGCATGGAGTCTGCTTAAGATTCTCTCTCTCTCTCCCTCTGCCCCTCCCCCACTCTCTCTCTAAAAAAAAAAAAAGAAAGAAAAAAAATAATAACTAGTATACTTTTGACCTGGAAAGACAGAAGTGTTCTTTCCTACAGGCTGCTTTTGGAGGACACGTCTTGGCTGGTTGCCTGTGTCCTCCACAGCAGGTGAAGAAGGTCATGTGTTGCTAGCACCCAGTCACATTGAGAGGAAACTTAATTTTATACAATGAGCATTTTTGGAGAACAAACAAGTTTTATGTTTTATTTAAACTTTATATACCATGTTAATTGCCCCTCTTTTGAGGGCCAGGATAAAGAGTTGGAAAGTTGTGTTTTTTTTTTCCCCTTTCATTGTCATTAATTCTCTGAATTCCAAAGATGTGTGTTTCAGGGTAGGTAAGTTGTGGCTAGCTGACCCTTGATAATTATGAACATCCATTTCAGATTTTAAATTATGAAATAATTGAAGGAAAAAGTCAAATGTTATAAATTTATTTGGGACATCTATTACCACCTCTTTGGAAGCCTTTGAAAATTCAAGCAAAAATCAATACACTTCCAGCTTTTTCTTTTTTTACTTTCAATAAATAATATCTTTGTGTATATGTATATAGAGATAGATATACTTAATTAATGAGTCATTTAGCAGGATTTTTAAGTTTTATACTGCATTAATTCCAACATAGCTCTTTCCAGATTGATAGAATGTAAATGAGGTAAGAATTAAGGCAAACCTAAAAGGCATGCAAATGTAGCACATTTATCTTCACTGATAATACAAGCTCTTGGGTGTGGACCACCCAGAGGAGCCAAGGCCCCTCCGGGCCCTGTCCAGTACTATTTTACAGGAGAATGGTGACACAGTTTATATTAAGTTACATTACCGTGGGGGGCTCAGTGCTACTAACATGTAATCAAGGAGACACGAGCATTAGCAAAACATGAACAAGAAACCATAGAACTCTTTGCAGCACATTTCTGCCCAGGCTTGAGGGGAGAAGGGATTTTATGAAATGATGTTACACATATCACATTGTGGAAGGTTGTTTTATAATATATGCTTTTAAAATTCATTAGCAAATGACATTCTCATGCACACAAGTGTTTCAAACACAAGAAGCAAGTCCATTGATAGGTAGTCCAAGCAATATTTGTGTGCGTGTGTGTGTGCGTGTGTGTGCGTGTGTGTGTGTGTGTGTGTGTGTGTGTGTGTGTGTGTGTGTG